>NW_022990621.1:660302-672802 GCF_902827175.1 Gymnodraco acuticeps | reverse complement strand
ACAGCTCAGACACTGACCCTAAAGTGTGTGTTCTTGTAGAAGGTGTAGCTAAAGCTTTTCTCCATTCTGGATATGTTTAATTCAGTTACTCAGATACTGCTTGACGAGTGTGTGTGTATGGCTGTGTGTGTGCGTGTAAGTGTAAACTAGTTAGAGCGTCATAGGAAAACGAGACTAAGGGCGTGTTCTTTTCCCAATCTGACACTCTACAATGTTCTAAGAAAAAGGCGTATACTTCAGTATGAATCATCAAACAGTTAGATTTGATAACCTCAAAAAAGCACTTTACTATCGATATGTAGAATACAATATGCTGTGGTCAGACGTGATGTCAGTGAGGATGGCAATGTAAAAGATAACTATGATGCCATGTAATAGCCTCTAACAATCTGACTATGTCAATTATTTTTAAAAACCGGGCTGTAGCTAACGTTAGGAGTTAGACATATTGTAAGATAGGTAACTGTTTATTTAAGAGTATGGCTTAGGAGTAACTCTCACACGTTCCCTTCCCATGATGCTCTGCTGCTCGTCTCCTCAGATGGACAGAGTACGTTCTGCCACCCCAAGTTTCAGCTGCTCTCAATATATAAATGCTACATTCCAACAGCACTGTGACCTTTTCTGAAAGTTCACAAACTTGAAGTCAGCACTGAGTTCTAGAGGGACACAGTATTTATTTTGCAGCAACACACAATAGTAAACAACTTAACCACACCTCGCTGTCACACTCACGTATCCGGGGAACATGATATGGAGCATCTCAGCCACACTGAAGTGTTTCTGTAAACCATCCTCCTCTCGGCTCATTCCCCCGACTCTTCTCTGTAGAGAAGTCCTTCATGTCTGTCTCTTTGCTAAGTGTGTGTCAGCTCAGAGCTGCTGTTCCAATGTAATGATGCTTTATCTGCCAGCTGCTCTGACCCTGATCTCCTGACTCACAAGTGTATGTCACTGAAAGAGATTAAGAGGAAGGGAGACTGAAGGCCAGTGCAGGGAGAAGAACGAGCGGAAGAAGAGAAAAGCCTCTGTGGTGAATAAGATAGTTTGGAGAAGCAAACAAAAAACGAGATTCCTCAAAGGTCAGACCAAGCTGCTGATTTCGCTTCCTGTGAGTTGCATTAGGGGGTTATATATGGTCGAGGGAGGGTAACATTGTGTTTTGAGATACACTCTGATGTGTGCAGCTGTGAAACATTGTTTTAATGATTCACCCCTCGCCAAATGCCTTGTTTTATTATAAAGAATTGATCAATTCGGTCCAAAAACAGGCAACAATTGAATAACTACTGATGAACGCATATTTATTGTGCAGATCGACTACATGTCAGGAATATCGAATAAAATACAAAAAGGGATCTTGTACATCAATAATACAGGATTACTGGGGGACAGGTCACTCGTTATTTTTGAAGGTTTTGGCAGTTCAATGAAAAGCCCTGCATCATAAATGCTGTGTTTTGTCATTGTGCTCACAATAAACCCGTGTTATTGGAGACTGAGCCCTTCTGAAGCTGCTGTTTGAATGACAGCACACACGCTGGGTCTCCTGTTGGTATACCTCGGCCATTACTGTTGGGGCAGCTTCATACACAGCAGGGTCGGCGTCATGGGGGGTCATTTGCGGGCCATGCCCCCCCAAATGAGTCACTGTGCCCCCCCAACGCAGGGTGGGCAAGCCTTTCCACTTTGCCGTTTTAGTTTTTTTAATCATATAAGTGAAAACGTTTCCACTAAAGGTTTTTTGTGTGAAATACATCAGAAATAAAGAATACAAATATAAAACACAGCCTGAGGTGTGCTCACTGCTGCTCTCTGATTGGTGTGTTGCTTGACCAATGACCCCCGACCTTTGTTTTGTTATCATTACGTGGCTGTGTGTTTAGATGAAAGCCCGGTTGCGATCTGTCCATCTGTTATACTGATTATACAGTAAAGCCATCGAAAATAATACGATATATAGTAGAGTACAAGTAGCCTACTTCTGGGTCTCTGTGTTTCATTCAAGCACGGCTCTCTGTGTGTGTGTGGCACGAGCGCATTTTGTGAGTGCGCAAGCGGTAACGTGGAATGTTGATGTTAGCATCTGGTTAGCTAGCTATGCTAACGGATATAAAGAGCTGTTTCTACACCAAGGTGGAGGAGAGTCCTCTCCTGTCAGACTGAGAGGATCGTATAACCTCAGCTCAGTGAGGTAAGGACTCTCTCAGTGTTTAGATAGTTAACTTGAGTGTAAGTTATCTCAGTGGGTCTCAAACGGTTTGGTCACCATTTATGTAAACAAGTATTTGCGAGGAACACCTTTATATGATCATTATAGTTATTAAAGAATAAGAGACTAAATGAAAAACGGGTATGAAATAGGCTACTATAGGACAGTAACACAAGAATACAGTTTGAAAGGGGAGTGATGAGTAAAATATCCATAAAGAAAAAGTAAATCTGTGTACAGTTCTGTTTCATATGGATGCTGAGAGATGTAGGCTATCCATAGATCTCTTCATTTTGCTCTCAAAGTGCACCAGATTGATGCTTTTAACTTCAATATTTAAAAAATAATCTTCACGGAGGAGCATGCCCCCAGACCCCCCTAGAGGAGGTTAGGTCCACCCCCACCTAAAACATGTTCACATGGATAGGATACTAAATACATTTGCACCCTTTTTATATGGTGGCCTATGTCCATATGTTTCTGTTTTGGTGGTCGTGCCACAACCGTGCATGTATGCACAAGTCATAGGTGCGCTATAAAATAGCACTACACCCTGCAATGTGTGTGAAAGACAACAGACTGTACAGCATGTTTTTTTAAATTGAAGTTGCGTTGGTGTTTGTGTGTTGGTTGTTGACGGCAGTGTGTGCCCCCGCTTGGTAAATGATTGCCCCCCCATTCGATTTCTTCTAGAGCCGACCCTGATACACAGTATATAGCATTATGTTTTCTGCAGCAGGACGCGCGTCTCACTGTGGGTGATGACTATCTGAGGTCAGGATCAGGGCATGAGAGTTTGAATTTTTACTAACATGTGTCTATTGTGAGCCAATCATATGACAGCCTTAAGTACAGATGTAAAAGAAACGCATGAAGATACATTGAGGTCCCATCCCTTAGAGTTAGACACTAACATTTCATTTCAAACCTTTATTTAACCAGATTGGTCCCATTGAGATCATAGATCTCTTTTTCAAGGGAGACCTGCAGCAAATAGGTTCCACATGAAACATAAAACAATAAAGGACATCATACATTATATTTACAGGATACATTTACATAGTTATAGACATTTACAAGTGCCCATAGTATCAACAAGCATTTCATTTAGCCTAGCTTTAAAAACATGCAGAGGAATGAGATTGCTCAGTTTCAATTCTTGCTGAAGATAGTTCCAAGCAAGTGGAGCTGCGCACATAAAAGCTGTCTTACCTAAGACAGTCCTTGCTCTTGGCACATCTAACAATACTACATCATGCGATCTCAGACAATAGCTGCTTGCAACTCTCTGTGTTATCAGAGAGCAGATATAATACGGTAGTTTACCCATCATGGCTTTATAAATAAACGTGTACCAATGACTGAGCCTCGTGATGGCAAACCTGCCTTGGCATACAGGGTACAGTGATGAGTAAGTGCTTTACAATTTGTGACAAATCTAAGTGCGCTGTGATAGGCGGCATCTAACTTGTTCAGGCAATAGGCAGGTGCATTCATATACAACAAATCACCATAGTCCAGCACAGGTAAAAAGGTCACAGTGACTAGCCTTTTCCTGGCCTCAAAAGAGAAACAGGACTTGTTTCTGAAAAAGAAACCTAGTCTAACCCTCAGCTTTTTAAGCAGGTTATTGACATGAAGTT
The DNA here is from genome assembly GCF_902827175.1 of Gymnodraco acuticeps. Taxonomy (NCBI): domain Eukaryota; kingdom Metazoa; phylum Chordata; class Actinopteri; order Perciformes; family Bathydraconidae; genus Gymnodraco; species Gymnodraco acuticeps. Next base: position 668,947 of record NW_022990621.1, on the reverse strand, counting down.
TAAAAGTAAGACAATCATCAAGCCAGATACCTAGGTATTTATAACTGGTAACCACTTCTAGTACTTGTCCTTGCATAGTAACAATATCTAAAACAGGCTCTGGTGTCTTTTTAGCTTTAGAAATAGCATTACCTTGGTTTTATCAACATTTAAAAGAAGTTTTAGTTCAGAGAGCTGAGTCTGAATAATGTTAAAACAGCCTGTAATTTAACACCAGCCTCCTTAATGGAGGGACCTGCACAGTACATCACGGTATCGTCCGCATAAAAATGTAAACTAGCTTCATCCACATTTTCACCTAAACTGTTGATATATATGGAGAATAAAAGTGGACCTAAAACAGAACCTTGAGGAACACCATTAGCAATGTTTAACCACTCAGAAGACAGTCCATCAAAGTGAACACATTGGGACCTTTCAGAGAGGTAGTTCACAAACCACCCCACTGCATGACTGGATATGCCGATACTGAGTAGCCTCTGCTTTAAGATGCGATGATCGACGGCATCAAACGCTTTGGAAAGGTCAATAAATAGAGCTGCACAACTCTGCTTATTATCTAAGATACTCGTAATGTCATTCACGACTTTCATTGTGGCAGTGATGGTGCTGTGTTGCTTTCTGAAGCCTGACTGATGTTGAGACAGGATATTATTTTTACATAAAAACTCCTTTACCTGTTCACTCACTAGGCGTTCGAGCATCTTCGCCAGAACTGACAATTTAGAGATTGGCCTATAGTTATTTAAAATAGTTGCCTCCCCTCCTTTTAGCAAAGGCAGGACATAAGCAGACTTCCATACTTTTGAAATTGTGTTTGTGCTGAGGGAGAGGTTCAAAAGAGAAGTGAGAGGTTGAGCAATAAAATCTGCAGCTATCTTTAAAAAGAAAGGTTCTACGTTGTCTGGGCCAGCCGGTTTCCTAGGATCTAACTTAGATAAGGCTTCATGAACAACATTAACAGTAAAAGGAGTAAAACTGAAAGGGTTTTCTATAGGGATGTTCCGATCGATCGGTCACCGATGGAGATCGGCCGATACTCACTGTCTACCGATCGATCGGTGCTCTCTAAACATGCCGATCGCGAGAGCCGATCGCATGACGTAAAATACATGACACTTTTCTCTGTGTGCAGCAAAACAAGCTCGCCAAAATGGCTTCACCGGTCTGGCATTATCTTAAGGTGTCCGAAAAAGACAGTAAAATAGCGGTATGCAACGTGTGTGAAGCAGAAATCCTGCAGCTCCGCCCGCCGGACCGGTGAGCGGAACGAAACACACAAGAGTTAGACCTACTTAGCTATTTTATCTACCTCTGGAACAAGCTAAACTAGTTATTATAAATAATATATTTATTCTTCACTGTCGGGTCACTCATTACTGGATCAGTGAGCTGCATGAGATACTTCAGGCTGTCAGGAGAGAGGGGGGAGAGAGAGCGCTTCCGCTCATTTCTCCCGTGTTATTATCCAAAGTGAATGTAAACTTGAATAATGTACATCATTTGAATGTAATAATTAAGTTGATTGTTGTTTGTGGAAGCGCCAGTGAATGAGCCCCATTAACTCAGGGTTGTCAACTCTCACGCATCTGGCGTGTGACACACGCTTTCACTCTCAATCTCACGCTCTCACGCTGCCCAAACTATTCTCACGCCAAAAAACAAGAATACCGAAGACTAGAAACGGTTTTGAAAACTTTTGTCACGTAGTGATCGTCTTCTCAATAAAACATCTTTGATAATGTCTTCTGGCCAATCAGAATCAAGATAACGGCGTGGTGTTGTTGCAGGAAGTCCCGACGGAGAATACTTTTGCCGAAGTACATCTATACATCGATACAACATTACGTGTTGATAGAAATCAACACGTAATGAAATAAGACCCCACGGTTTGATGATTGGTAGGTGTGTGGGCTGTCTTTCATCCACAATGTAAAGTCATTCACAGCCTCTTCCCTCTTCTCTCTGTGAGGAGCAGCAGGTTCAGCTTTCAGAACAAAGTAACAAAAAATTAAACTGGCATTCATTTTTTTAAATATGCCGTGTAGTAATAGATGTATTTATTTTTCTTCTCAAGAGAGTACCAGAATGTGTATTTTATGTTAGTATTTCAAAAAATCTCCTGGGGGAGAATCCCCCCAGACCCCCCTGCAGGGGTTAGGTTTTCAGCATGTCAACTCTTTCACCTGTGGAGAAATTGCAGGATTGGCTCCAGGCCGCCCTTTTTATTTACTACAAGACAAATGTGCCTTTTTATTTCATACAGTTCAATTTGGATTGAGACAGGGAAATAATCTAAACCTCACGTGGCGTTTCACTGTCAAGGGGAGCGTGTATGTAATTACATTGCAAATACTGACTTGAGCCCCATCACTGTATGGGTTAGCCCTACCATAGATTACCCAACACAAATACTCTCTCGCAACTGCCAACCCGTATTGCGCAAGCGCAGATCTAAGAACCAGTAGAAATGATAAAAAAGTAAAAGTCTGCTGCTTATTGTTCTACTAGGCCAAAATAGAGTGTGTTAATCAATATATTTGGCAGTTTGGAGTGAGTCTGTAGATTTGTTTGTGTCTGTGTGTTTCATGTATAGGCCTCTCACGATAATTAATTTTGTTGGATACATTTTCCCGGAAATTATTGCGATAAACGATAATATTGTCGGCACCGTTGTATGACCATTTTAGACCACTGACATAATGATAATATATAATAATAATTCAAGTACATCCTTTCAAACTGCTAGTCACATCCTCATGGCAATTTATCGAGTTCATTTTTATTTATCATACGATAAGTCAATTAATTGCTTATCAGGCACACAATAAAACAGTGGAAACAAACATGTGTTTGACTTTCATTAGTGAATGAAACTTTGTGCCCTTTATAGTCTGTGTCCAATATTGTGTATTTGTATATATTGTATATATATCCTATATATATGCTAAGGTCCCGCTGCTGACACGATATCAGTCATTTAGTGCGCATATGTGTAATTAAACCCATGATATCAAAATCTCACTCCAGCCAGGTACCCAAAGTTGGCAACCCTGCATTAACTGAGTTTAAACATCACTTTAAATGGAAGATTTAAAGTGATGTTTAAATCTTCCATTTAGGCCCCGCCCACTCGATCGGATCGGCGATCGGTATCGGCCGATACTGATTCCAGCGATCGGCCCCGAAATTGGCGATCGGAGCATCCCTAGTTTTCCAGACCACATTGTTCAGAGTCACGGATTGGGGTGTTCACAGAAGCAGAGTTAGTGATAGAATCAAACATAGAACCGCAGGACACAAAATGCTCATTAAAACAATTTAACATGGTGGCCCTGTCCGATATAGTGCCAGGTGCTGTGGTAAGGCAAGGAGGTAGCTCATTACGGATCCCACTCGTCCGAAAACCTGTCAGTATCTGGTGTTAGGGTTAGGTTAATGTTGTGAATCGAGTGGCCCATGGTGGTGGTGGGGTTATGGTATGGGCAGGCGTATGTAATGGACGACGAACACAGGCCACTCGATTCACAACATTACCCTAACCCTACCCCTCACACCAGATACTGACTGGTTTTCGGACCCCCCCAGACCCCCCCCAATAAAGCAAAAATGCACATTTCAGAGTGGCCTTTTATTGTGGCCAGCCTAAGGCACACCTGTGCAATAATCATGCTGTCTAATCAGCATCTTGATATGCCACACCTGTGAGGTGGGATGGATTATCTCGGCAAAGGAGAAGTGCTCACTATCACAGATTTTTTCAGATTTGTGAACAATATTTGAGATAAATGGTTATTTTGTGTATATAGAAAATGTTTTAGATCTTTGAGTTCATCTCATGAAAAATGGGAGCAAAAACAAAAGTGTTGCATTTATATTTGTGTTCAGTGTACATATAAACAAACTGCTAAGAATTCAAATGTCCTTTTTCCGCGGTACTCACTATGGCCCGTGTTATTTGCCTGCACTTGATTTGTCATCTCTTTTAACAATGTTCTTCCCTCACTTTATCTTCTCTTCACGTGAAGCTCTCCTCAGCTGGTGTAGTAGTTAGGCACGCTAACGCTAGCTATATAAATATGACGCTCTATATATCAAAACAAAACTTACCTTCTTATATCTTTCTCCACTTAAATGAACTTTCTTTCCTCCCGATTTCCATCACTCTTGTTCGTTCTCTCTGTCTGGTCAGACATCAATCTGTTCCACGTAGCGCGCCCCCTAGAGGGTTAGTGCTAGATCGTATACCTCCTGGGTTTTAGGCGGAAGTGACGTAACCTGCCACCCAGGACAAGAGACGAGCATGAATACATAATTTTTCCACAAAAATATCATAAATATAATATTTTGAGAATTCACAACTTTGAAGGACAGCAGGCTATTGCTAATATTTAAAATGACATCTCACAAGAAAATCACAGATGGGATTTAACACTCAGAAAGCCACTTAGTGCGTTTGATTTCGGATTACAGTGCACACTACGAGGGTTATTTTAAAAAAGGGGGTAGATTTTTTAGGAGTGTGCTCCCTCTCACTCCTGTTCACTGTCCTCCGGATTCCTGCAGGACTCCAGAGTCGTGAAGAGCCCATGCGAAATTAAATGAAATGTGTCTACTTTTATTACCAGATGTGCTGTCAGTTGCTGCAAAAGTTGCCGACTTTTCGCTTCTCATCCTCGATTACATCACTTCCGCCGCCTAAAACCCAGGAGGTATACGATCTAGCATTAACTAGAGGCCTGGAGCACTTCCTGAATGTTTTTTTTTTTTATGTGTTTTGGGATTTGTACGTGCTTTGGACTTTGCATATCGTTTTGGTATTTGCAGCGTTTTTTTGTTGCGTTTGTTTTCGGGGTTTGTGTGTTGTATTTAGTTTGCATCATTTCTGTAAATGCAGCGTTTTTCTGTTGTATTTGTTTTCAGGGTTTGTTTGTTTTTTATTTCATTATTTGCAGGTGTTTCCTGCTTATGTATGCGTTTTGGGCCGTTGTTCCGCGTTTGCACCTGCCGGCCACCGTACAGAACAGACCTGAATCCAGTAGACTTCTCAGAATGACTAGAGATCTTCTCACAGTCCAAAACAGTTAACAGGCACAGCAGAGTTACGATATGGGCCATTTTCCCAGACCAGCACACAGTATCCGCGATGTTCCTGGAGCAAATCAGCACAGCAGCAAAGGATAGGCGAAAGCAGCAGCGTGGAAGCGCTCCGGTCTCTCCGTGGCATCCCCGGGGTAAAAGGTCTCCTCAGCAATGCAGCACACGACACCGCAGCACACGACAGGTGGGAGCAGGCCACCGCAACAGCAGAACCAGGACAGGTGGAAAGCAGGCCCCAGCCGTGGTGAATCTTCCTCCGCACAGCAGCACACGCCCGGTGGAAGCAGGCCCCAGCCCGAAGCGTGGAGCCACTCCGTCTCTCCGCAACGTCTCCGGGGTAAAAACCTCCTCAGCACAGCCGTACTCTACAGGTGGGAGCAAGCCTCCGCAGATCGCAGACACCAGACAGGTGGAAAGCAGGCAGCAACTCTCACTGTTTCTCACAGTTTCCTCATCGCGCTTGTGGACAAATCCACTATCTACATCATTCGATCCATCAAGATAAACCAATCTGGGACATACCAACCAGTAAAGCTGAGCCAGTTTTTATTTCATGTGACTCAGGCATGTCCTGGTCAATGACCATACTGGTGTATTCAGTTAAAATGGTTTAGCTAAGGGGAAAATGGTGGCCTTAGTTAGAAAAAGGCTGTCAACATAACTGAGTTTAATTTCAACAACAGTAACGTCTTCAAAATATGCCCACACACAAAAGAGCACGTTTTTCCTTTAGGCATTCCTTTGATGCAAGATTTATTTAGAGTAAAAACTGAAATACAAACACAAAACAACAATAATAAACAATTCCTTTCAAAAAGCTTGAATAGATACGGTGTCTGGGGCCTTCATATGAAAGTTGCTCACTGGCAACTAAGCCCAATGGCCAGACTCGAGCACAGTCATACCTGGATCATAAGGTTCTGGCTCCATAGAGCATGCGTTTCTCTGTGTCACATCTGGGCTGAGTTAAATAAGTGGTGAGGGAGAATAAATGTAACTTTAAAGCCCTAATGATTTTCAATCTCGTACTGTGTAGTTATTTTACCTAAAGAAATAAAATCTGTTCATTTATAGATGTCTCTTTCCCAATGTAAGTCAATGGTAAAAAAATATGTTTGGGCCCAATGACACAGATGTTGTAGTACCACCGTTTGGCCACAGGAAAAATAGCCTGCCACACTTCATTGAAGCTTGCTGCAGACACATGTGAAGAAGCATAATGCCCGGTGGGAACTGACGCAGTAAGAGCTGTCCACTTGTGATGAGTTGACATGAGACATGTCAGCGGTGAACTGGCCATAGAGCCACTTCCTGTTCAGTGTCACACCTTTCACACACTGGGTTATTTCGAAGCTGAAAATATGTCGTCAAGACAATTTAAAGCATGAGCTAGAAATTGTGAGAAGCATCTTCGCAAGGTGTTCAAACTGTCTTGGATGAGAGACAGCGACTGAACTGCATAAGAGGATTTAAATTAACTTTCAGAGAGCTGACGCCTCGCTGCAGCTGGTGTGTTCAGCGAAAACGAGAATCTAGTGTGGCCAAACCCATCTTCAGGGTTTGTTTCATGATAGACCTCGCTGGCATCTTGGAACAAAAATCAATAGTCATTGCATTTTTAAACCAATTGGAAATGCATACAGCTCAGGGAGACATTACATATTTGCTTCATTTTGAGGCTTGTTTAAATCCATTTTGACGTGTAGATCACATACTCCCTGCTATTTTCAATAGTCCTCGGCATAAATAAATCCAGAGGAATCAAACATTATAGTTAGGATTATAGGCTAGTCAGTTGGTATAGTGTATTCTTCACGTAGCTTAGCGCTGTCACTTCTAATGCTACTGAATCCTCCTGTAGTTCCAATCAGTTCACCTTAATGATGAGACACAGTATTCAGTCCTGAACTTATTAAGGTGCCTGACTCTGTTGACCTAATCTATTTTACACACTTTTTAGGTATGTTGCCTTGAAATGTACTATATGTGGTCCACAGAGGCAGATTTTGAATCACTTGAATCTGGTGTTGTCATTAAGTCCTAGACTTTAGTTTTCAACATTAACACTTAGCTCAAAGCACCACTGTTCTCCTGTAAAGATTCACTTACCCGGGGTAAGTTACCCCTTTCCCACCAAAGTGGTCCCAGTTCTAGGTCCGTGCTAGTGCTCTTTTGGTTTAGAAGTTGTTTGAAAGTTATTTATCATACTTTTCTTTTTAAAGATTTTAGGTCTTTGACCAAAAACAATGAAGTTGCATAACTCATAGGAGGGCTATTTCTTTATCATTTCTGCCCTCGCACTTCAACTCACTTTGTTCTCATTCGTTGTATTTGATTCGATGTCTCACTAGGATGCGCCTCGCTGCGTTTTCCTCAGAAGCATCAATCTCATCATGTTAATCCTAATGGTGATTCCTGGCGATCCACCGACCATTAAAATAGCTTCTGCTACATCCCAGCGCCATTCAAACACCTCTTCTCGCTTCGTAGCATATACTTGATACACTTCGACTCTCCGTTCTTCACCAAAGGCCGGAGCATTTATCGATTTGGATATTCAGGGTGTCCGCGGGGTCTTAAAAAGTATTAAAAGTTGATAAATCAATTTAGCGAAAATTAAGGCTATTAAAAAGTATTAAACTGCATTTTCCAAGGTATTACAGCTTGTTTTCAATAAGTATATAAATGGTCCAAAGAGGTTGTATTCTACAGTCTGCCTGAATGTAATCATTGCGTAGGTGTGTAGTGTGATTCTGTGTCGTTTATTTATGGCATCCCGTTGGGTTTGACGTCATCTGAACAGGACATCGCACGCTCACTGCTTGATAGCGCGAAGGTCCGTTTACGCCGGTTGTTAAACAGCATCGTTATGGGGAAATGCAAGTCTGCGTCCAAATGGTTGGAAGATAAGCAGGAAGGACAATCAATACTGTATATAGTGAATGTGAGGTCAATGTAACCGGTTAGAACTCCAAGTGGAGATGAGGTCTTAAAATGTATAGAAAGGGTCTTAAAAAAGGTCTTAAAAGGTTTTACATCTGACTTCAGGATTCCTGCATATACCCTGATATTAGAACCAACTGATAACCAACATTGCCTAGCTTTTTTTTAATATAAGCAAACCAGCCAACCGGTTAGCACTACAGCTAACTGAGAGGGACAGTGCATCCTTCCCTCACATCAGAGGAGATGGAGGTCACAGGCTCCTCTCTCGAGGCTCATTTTGAATGGCGCTGCATTGTAGCGCAAGCTATTTATAGAGTAGGTGGATTGTCAGGATTGGCGTAATGAGATTGATGCATCTGATGAATACGCAGGGAGGCGCATCCCATAGTGAGACATCTCATCATGCTACTCCTAGCCTGCGAGCTAGTTCAGGCAGTCAACTCGAGCACCAATGATACATTTAAGCTGCCAGGTCTTCCTGCCTCTGCCTCGTCATGCTGCTGCTGCTGTGTTCACTTGCTATTGCTGCGTACATGTTCCTGCTGCTGTGTTTCATGTTGCTGCTTACATTAATGAACACACTTTAAAAAGGCAGTGTT
>NW_022990620.1:0-37352 GCF_902827175.1 Gymnodraco acuticeps | reverse complement strand
CTAAATGACACTAACTAACAAACACATTAACTAACTAGCTAAATGACACTAACTAACAAACACATTAACTAACTAGCTAAATGACACTAACTAACAAACACATTAACTAACTAGCTAAATGACTCTAACTAACAAACACATTAACTAACTAGCTAAATGACACTAACTAACAAACACATTAACTAACTAGCTAAATGACTCTAACTAACAAACACATTAACTAACTAGCTAAATGACACTCTAACTAACAAACACATTAACTAACTAGCTAAATGACACTCTAACTAACAAACACATTAACTAACTAGCCAACTAAATAACTAACTGACTATCTGAGCTACACAAGTGTTTGGAGCAAACACATTCATCCTCCTGTTTTAAACTTCGGATTATTGTTAAACTACTGGTTTAGTCAAATAAGTTAAGTTTGTTAGTCACGTGTTTGACATAATAAACACTCTGATAGAATGTGTGGGAGTAAAGAGTTAAATATCTGAGAGGAAGCAGGAAGTAGAAACACCTGGATAAAAAGGTAAACAATCACTTCCTGGGTCCTGCCAGGGTGGAAGGGACCCTGGAGGGCGTTGCCATGGCGACGGTGGGAGCCATGGTAACGGAGTTTGGTTGCCGGGCGAGGGACATCGTGGTTGCCGTGGGGCCGTCAGTGGGGGGGGTGCTGCTTTCACGCTGGACAGGAAGCAGGCGCTCCACTTCCTGTTTGCTCCATCCAGACTGCGTGAAAGACCCCGAGGCCGAGAGGCCGCACGTCAACATACGCCTCGCCAACAGGTACTAATACACACAAATACTACCATCAGCAGAGTTGGGTGTAACGCGTTACAAAGATTCAATTGATCTCCAGTTTATAACGCCGGACCTCCGCCGCCGGAGCTAACGGAGCCGCAGGGGGCTAGCTAGCTCCCTGCGGCTCCGTTAGCTTCGTGGCGGACTCCGGCGTCCACCACTGGGTTAATTGCAGTCATCGCCTATCGGCCAATAGATGAACTGCAGTTTGTGGCACTTCCTTATGGGCGTCCCGGCTCTGCCCAGAGTTTGCCTCTTGAGTTAAACTCAGTTCTTAAGACCTGAGTTTTCGTCTGATTTTATTTATTTATTTGTAAAAAAATATGTTTTTATTTACTGATTATTATTTTTCTTGAATAAAATATAATTGTTTTGGAATAAATAAAATATATAATTTATATATATTTTTAAGTTCTTAGAATTCTGAAAAGCAAAGTGTTTTTTTTTGTATATATTTTTTCAGGTTGTTTTTGTTGAAAAATGTATAATTCTGAAACCAACAACCTCTTTATTACCCAGAATCCTCCTGGAGCGCGGCGGCGTGCTGCCCGGGAACATCGACGACAGCTCGGTGTCAGAGTGTACCTCCTGCCACACCGAGCTCTTCTTCTCTCACGTCAGAGACGGACTGAACTTCGGCACCCAGCTGGGCTTCCTGTGGATCAGAGAGGAAGAGGAGGGAGAGGAGGGGGAGAGAGAGAGAGACTGACAGGTAGACAATAGTAGGAAATACACAGAGTACACATGAGATGTACTTTATACTACTCCACTACATGTGTTTTAATGTTTATTACAAGTTGTTGTATTTAAATAAAAAAATGTATATCTGAGAAAATATAAGACGTGTCTGGGAATAATTTCGCCCTGCATGTTTACCTTTGCCCCCTGACGCAGATGACCTACGTTGAGCAGCTGCTATCTCCCTTAAGGAGGGGCTTGTTGCCAGTTTGTGAGCGGGCAGCTCTCGGTCAGAGATAGTTGTTGTTGTGGGACACCTGGAACACATCCTTCTCGGGGTGTAGATGACCCCGAGCAATAAGCGACAACAAAGTTGATTCAGTGTCGAGCGGCCAAAATCCTATAGAACTGAAACAGATAGTTAACTTCACAGCCGCTGAGGCACTAGTTAGCGGATCTTACGCAGGCAATGATCCAGACAAGATTCTCCGTTGTGCATTTTATTCCTATGACCAAAATACAATGAACAGGTTTCCTATATCTCTTTCCTTAAGCCTTTCCCTTGTGTAGCTTGAAACACCCTGGTAAGAACCCGTTTGCCTCCTAGTGCTCTGGCTCCCACCACCCACCTGTCTCCAATACAATTACACCAGGTGCTCTAATCACCCCAGTGCCCAAAACATGCCTTCAAAATAAAAGCATAGAAACTACTTTAACTTATGACGCTAACTAAGAATACATATAAATACATGATAATAATAAACACTATAAACAGCAAGAAAATAAATGTTAAACTATTAAATAATATAAAGATATATATATATATATATATATAACTCCAACAGTGTCCTCAGCTGTTTAGTCTATCTATTGAAGAATGTTGATTATTACACTCCGAGTTAAAACCTGGAGCTACAGGAGGGCTCTTCAGGATGGAATTCTGAGCATAAATGTGGGGTGGGTAAGAATGGAGAGAGCAGCTCGAGTGGGCTAGAATTTGAAAGTACGCAGCCGGAACAGATCGGCCCCTTCCTTCAGACTTCCTCACAGAGCCCCTCCCCCAACACACAGAAACGCGCTCATGACCAATGAGGGCAGAGATCAGTCTGTGCCCCGATGGAAGGCTGACAGGCAGGTAGGCCATCCAGTTACTTTAGCCGGCTCAGATGATTGGTCGAGCTTTCTACAGCGCCACGGCTTCCACTGATGATGTGTTTTAATGTATGTATTGTCCAAAGCATTTCATGTATTCATTGCTATCGGGATGTTAAGAGCACTCCATGGAATATAGTGTTTCTGAAGTGAATTACCTAGCCCACCTTTAATGTCACATTGCAAGTTATTTTTCTTCATTGGAGTTTTCACTTCTATTATTTAGATCTTCATTTTCTAAATGTAATTATTATGTTGCACGAGACATTAATGCAACAACTGTCCTGAACAGCAGCGAGTAATCAAATGTAATAATATCTCAGGATTCTGAAAATGAATCTTCTTATTTAATTTTCTCTGAGAAATATTTATTTTTGATCATCTCTAAAGCATGAGAAATCGTTATCTTTATTACAAACATATTTTTAAAAAATGCTCTTTTTTTTATAATCTCTAAATGATGTTTAAAAAATAGAAATAATAAATACACAAAATATTTGTCAGTATTTTTTTTTCTCAAACCTCAAAATTCTATTGTCTCTTTAAAAACATCTCGTTCTTGCTGCAAATCTAAGAATTCACTGAAGTATTTTATGAGGTAGAACAACATGTTAAATCTCTTCAGCTTGTTTCAAACAGACCTGATTTCAGGAAAATAACCAGAAACACATTCAGAACACCATTGACCTCCAGACCAGAGGACAGGAAGTGAGGAAATACTGAGAGCTTAATTCTCAAGACATTAGTTTGATCCCCTAAAACAACAAATGATGTTTTAAAATGTACTACTTACTGATTAGTGAATGTATACAGAAACAAATGACCAAACACATCAAATATAGTTTTAAGAGCCTCTGTAAACCAACGGTTAAATGACGAGTGATATCGATTATTTCAGAACCAGAGCGACACGTCTCCGGGGTTCAGACACGTTTATTGGGACGTCTCCGTTGTCTTTCAAAAGCAGCCCTTTTTCAGTTCGAACAGGAGCATAGCTCAGGTTTCCACTGAAGCAAACTTTCAATGTTCAAACTCACATTTCATTCTTCATAAACATTTAACAAACAGATGGTGAAACATTAGAGGATTTCAATATTAATAAAACGTTTTTGTTCCGTCCAACTGTCTTCGCATCAGATATAAAAAAAAGGAATATTTTGAGAAATAAAACTTTCTTTGTTCAGAATTGTTTTTTAATATTTTACAAAAAAAGTTTTTTAAGCAAAAAGTTGAAATATCTCGGGAAATAATTTGGTAAATGTTTTTTGGAAAAGCAGTCGTTCCAAGTGGTTTCTAAAGGCCCTGACACACCAAGCTGACACCAAAGAACACGTCCCGACGGACCCGACTGTTGTCGCCTCACGTCTCCTGGCCAAACAGTCGCACTGGAACACACCGCAAAGACTTCAGCCGACGGCCAAGTAGCACGTACGCACTGCACATGCGTGAGTGGCAATAACTCTCCTTACCAGCAGGCGGCAGTAGTGTGTATTCGTCTTTCAAAAGAGGCAACCGGAAGACAGACTACGTGATATATACAAACAACAAATAGCGTGCGTTCCATTTTCACTCTCGTCCATCGAAAACATGTTTCGTGCGGTACTGGCGGTATCAGCCCTTGGAAGCAGATAGATGAAAAGGAAAAACAATAGCCGTCTGTGTGCCTTCTTAATCGTTTGCTTGCGTACCTCGCTTCTCATGCACTGATTCGCTAAGCTGAACAGCCAATCAGAGTGATTTCTTTTGCCGACAGCCTCCCGATTCAACAAGGTGTCGACACGGCCGAAAAGACACGACGGTGCGGGACACACCAATCTGAGTAGGGCGACAGGACGTTCATCGACGGCCAGACATCCATCGACGGCCAACATCGGCTTGGTGTGTCCGGACCTTTAAACAAAGCTAGTAGTGTTTATAGCAAAAATATGTATTTTTATATATTTCTATAAAAACGTTGTTTTTTTTAAATAAAGCAAAATAAAGTCACATTTTGGGAAATCGTCCGAACAAACTTTGAACTTTAATTCATTTTAAAATGAAAGAAAAACATTAAAAAAAAAACAAAGTCAAAACTTTTCAATGGTTGTGTTTCTGATTTCATGTTAAAATGTAGACGAACCTTAAACACAAAACATCTTTCTGGAATTAAATCCTTAAATAAAGATTATAAATAAAGTTTACCATCATTTAGTCTGAAAAACATCAGGTCTCTTTTTGTTAAACTTGGTCGTGGTGCAGATTCTGTCAATAAGACATGTCTCTCCAACACTAAACATGTTTCCATCACAGAGTTAAACATCACTTCTCTCTGCTCTCAGTTACGGTACGTCCACACGGCAGCTCCAACGGAGATGCTCCCCATTCACTTTGAATGGGGCGACGTCACGCTTTGCCGAACTGCATTGAGGTTCCGTCGAGTCGCTTTGACTCCGTTGCTCGCTTCGAAAGTTGAGAAATGTTCAACTTTTCAAGCGTCGACGGAAGCGCCAGCCAATCAAACCGCGTGCTTGTGTGTCGGGGCAGGACATTAATGCGATTGGTTGTTGGTCGCATGCTTCAACGCACGCTGCCGTGTGGACGTACCGTTAGAAAACACTTTAAATAACAAGCAGCTCTCACTGCGAAAATAAAATAGAGAAACGATGAAGAGGATTAGGGACACTTTGTTTTGGATCCGACCAAAAGGGTTGTTTTCTTTAAGTTCAGAGAAAAAACGTCAAAATGCTGAGAAAACAAAAAAGTCAGAATTCCAAGAAAAAAGTCGAAGATTTGGAGAAAAAAAAGTCAGAATTCCGAGAATCTTTTTGAAATATTGAATTCTGACTTGATCTCAGAAGTCAAACATGTACTTTCGGTCAGATGTAAAGAGACCTCCCATCAGGCCCTAACCCTCCTCCGGAGGTCAACAACACATCAGAGACTAAATCATACATCTGACTTTAAGCACCGTAGGATTTCAGTTTTTAAATCACTGACAGGAAACCTGAACAAACTGCATTTCCCATGATGCATTGGGGTGATGATGAAGAGGATGGGATCCAACCAGCTCACATATTTATGTTGCATCCATGTGTGCTCGTTCATTTTAAGGTACATTTGTCTGTTATACGCAATATCATCGGAAATGATTTTAAATCAAAGTGAGCTGCAGATTTAAGCAAGCGGCTAAATTGTGTTTACATTTCAGAGTGTGAGCTTCTCCAAATACATGACACGAGTCATCATCATCATCATCATCATCATCATCATCATCATCATCATCATCAGGTGGTCTGAGTGACGGACAGCATGGCTTATTCTCCTTTCTGTTCAGTTGGTCAGTGTCCAACAGAAGAAATAAAAGCAGTAATAATCTCAGCTCATGTTCTGACTTCAGTCTGTCGGGACTATAGAGACTCAAAGAGACTCAAGGAGACTCAAGGAGACTCAAGGAGACTCAATGAGACTCAATGAGACTCAGAGAGACTCAAAGAGACTCCAGGAGACTCAAGGAGACTCAGAGAGACTCAGAGAGACTCAAGGAGACTCAAGGAGACTCAATGAGACTCAGAGAGACTCAAAGAGACTCCAGGAGACTCCAGGAGACTCAAGGAGACTCAATGAGACTCAGAGAGACTCAAAGAGACTCCAGGAGACTCAAGGAGACTCAATGAGACTCAAGGAGACTCAGAGAGACTCAAGGAGACTCAGAGAGACTCAAGGAGACTCAAGGAGACTCAGAGAGACTAAAGGAGACTCAGAGAGACTCAAGGAGACTCAAGGAGACTCAAAGAGACTCAAGGAGACTCAAAGTGACTCAAAGTGACTCAAGGAGACTCAGAGAGACTCATAGAGACTCAAAGAGACTCAAAGAGACTCATAGAGACTCATAGAGACTCAAATAGACTCAAACAGACTCATAGAGACTCAAAGAGACTCAAAGAGACTCAAAGAGACTCAAAGAGACTCATAGAGACTCATAGAGACTCAAAGAGACTCATAGAGACTCAAAGAGACTCAAAGAGACTCAAAGAGACTCAAGGAAACTAAAGCATCCGATCTGAGAGTTTACAGATTGTTAGAAGAGGTCAAAAAGACCCTTTAGTTGGGAGACGAGTGTGAGAGGAGCAGTTTATCACCTTATGTAGCCCCGCCCCCTTTCCCCTCTAGCTGTTAATGTGTAAGTTCTTCCGGATCACAAATTATATTCGACCAATACGTGATTTTAGATCGCCACGTCTGAAAAAACCAACCCAGAAAATCCATCTTAAAATGTATTAGTATTTATTTAGTCAAAAACAAATGATTTGAGACATTTTAATTCCAATTAGTGATGTTTTTTTGTACATTAATTACTTGAATGAACCCTGAATGCATCATTTTGAATGCGATACCTAAGAAGATGCGTTAAGTAACTCTGGAAAGGGACTTTTACTGAGCTTTCATGCAGACCATCTTCTTCACAATAAACTCTGAACTCATCTCTTATTAATAAACCGTTACACTTCCTCTAAAAACAGGAAGTGCTTCTTAGGAAAGAGTCATATATCTGGTTAGAAATGTAAACCTCTGGCTGCTCCAAAACCTCACACTCGCTCACAGGAAGTAGGCTTTTCAGAATAAAAGTCTGATTTGAAAAAGAGTCTTTAAATCGTAGAAACACTTCGTAAAGAGAGCACCAACCGTTATGGTGAAGTCACAAAGCAATCAGCTGTTAGATACGGCTCGATGGAAGAGAACAGCGCAAACAAAGCTGAGGATTCTGGGTAGAAAGGCTTCCAGCTGCACCACGAGCCAATAGAAAAGGCAGAAATATCGTGCGGTCGGCTCTTTGTCGTCGTTGTTACGGTAAAAAGATCCATAGAAGAAGGAATGAAAAGAGGAGATAAAAGAGCCCCGAGTCCGCCAGTGTTTCGGTCGCGTTTGTGAGACTGTGTGAGACGGTGTATGTATGTATCAGCTGTGGGTGCAGAGCCTCAGTCCGGCCACCAGGGGGAGCAGGTTGAGCATCAGGAGCCACAGAGTGAAGGCTAACCCCGGAGCTCCGGAGCACGGGTCTGTAACACAAGGTAATTATCAAGATATTAAAAAAAATAAGAATAATAAGAATCCATCTATCTATCTATATTATCATTAAGCTGAAAAAAAAAGAGCAGCAGTGCCACTGACCAATGGGAATGCTCCTGGAGGTGTTGAGGGGCGGGGCTTGGAGAGGGCAGTGTTCACAGAAGTCTTTGCAGGTGGGGCAGATCAACTGTCCGTTATAAACCCAGTCATTCAGCTTCACACTGACACTGAGCAGCTGACCAGCTCTCAGGCAGAGGTACGACACATCCTGAACAAACACTGTGAGACCAGAGGGAGAGCACAGCACCTGCAGAGAGAGAGGACTCTTTAAAGTAGAGACACTACATACTGATATACACCCGAACATCAGCAGGAGAGGACTCTTTAAAGTAGAGACACTACATACTGATATACACCTGAACATCAGCAGGAGAGGACTCTTTAAAGTAGAGACACTACATACTGATATACGCCTGAACATCAGCAGGAGAAGACTCTTTAAAGTAGAGACATTACATACTGATATACACCTGAACATCAGCAGGAGAGGACTCTTTAAAGTAGAGACACTACATACTGATATACACCTGAACATCAGCAGGAGAGGACTCTTTAAAGTAGAGACACTACATACTGATATACACCTGAACATCAGCAGGAGAGGACTCTTTAAAGTAGAGACTCTACATACTGATATACACCTGAACATCAGCAGGAGAGGACTCTTTAAAGTAGAGACACTACATACTGATATACACCTGAACATCAGCAGGAGAGGACTCTTTAAAGTAGAGACACTACATACTGATATACACCCGAACATCAGCAGGAGAGGACTCTTTAAAGTAGAGACACTACATACTGATATACACCTGAACACCAGCAGGAGAGAACTCTTTAAAGTAGAGACACTACATACTGATATACCTGAACATCAGCAGGAGAGGACTCTTTAAAGTAGAGACACTAAATACTGATATACACCTGAACATCAGCAGGAGAGGACTCTTTAAAGTAGAGACACTAAACACTGATATTCACCTGAACATCAGCAGGAGAGGACTCTTTAAAGTAGAGACACTACATACTGATATACACCAGAACATCAGCAGGAGAGGACTCTTTAAAGTAGAGACACTACATACTGATATACACCTGAACATCAGCAAGAGAGGACTCTTTAAAGTAGAGACACTACATACTGATATACCTGAACATCAGCAGGAGAGGACTCTTTAAAGTAGAGACACTAAATACTGATATACACCTGAACATCAGCAGGAGAGGACTCTTTAAAGTAGAGACACTACATACTGATATACACCTGAACATCAGCAGGAGAGGACTCTTTAAAGTAGAGACACTACATACTGATATACACCAGAACATCAGCAGGAGAGGACTCTTTAAAGTAGAGACACTACATACTGATATACACCTGAACATCAGCAGGAGAGGACTCTTTAAAGTAGAGACACTACATACTGATATACACCTGAACATCAGCAGGAGAGGACTCTTTAAAGTAGAGACACTACATACTGATATACACCTGAACATCAGCAGGAGAGGACTCTTTAAAGTAGAGACACTACATACTGATATACACCTGAACATCAGCAGGAGAGGACTCTTTAAAGTAGAGACACCACATACTGATATACACCTGATCATCAGCAGGAGAGGACTCTTTAAAGTAGAGACACTACATACTGATATACACCTGAACATCAGCAGGAGAGGACTCTTTAAAGTAGAGACACTAAACACTGATATACACCTGAACATCAGCAGGAGAGGACTCTTTAAAGTAGAGACACTACATACTGATATACACCTGAACATCAGCAGTAGAGACACTACATACTGATATACACCTGAACATCAGCAGGAGAGGACTCTTTAAAGTAGAGACACTACATACTGATATACACCTGAACATCAGCAGGAGAGGACTCTTTAAAGTAGAGACACTACATACTGATATACACCTGAACATCAGCAGGAGAGGACTCTTTAAAGTAGAGACACTACATACTGATATACACCTGAACATCAGCAGGAGAGGACTCTTTAAAGTAGAGACACTACATACTGATATACACCTGAACATCAGCAGGAGAGGACTCTTTAAAGTAGAGACACTACATACTGATATACACCTGAACATCAGCAGGAGAGGACTCTTTAAAGTAGAGAGACTACATACTGATATACACCTGAACATCAGCAGGAGAGGACTCTTTAAAGTAGAGACTCTACATACTGATATACACCAGAACATCAGCAGGAGAGGACTCTTTAAAGTAGAGACATTACATACTGATATACACCTGAACATCAGCAGGAGAGGACTCTTTAAAGTAGAGACACTACATACTGATATACACCTGAACATCAGCAGGAGAGGACTCTTTAAAGTAGAGACACTACATACTGATATACACCTGAACATCAGCAGGAGAGGACTCTTTAAAGTAGAGAGACTACATACTGATATACACCTGCACATCAGCAGGAGAGGACTCTTTAAAGTAGAGACTCTACATACTGATATACACCTGAACATCAGCAGGAGAGGACTCTTTAAAGTAGAGACACTACATACTGATATACACCTGAACATCAGCAGGAGAGGACTCTTTAAAGTAGAGACACTACATACTGATATACACCTGAACATCAGCAGGAGAGGACTCTTTAAAGTAGAGACACTTCATACTGATATACACCTGAACATCAGCAGGAGAGGACTCTTTAAAGTAGAGACACTACATACTGATATACACCTGAACATCAGCAGGAGAGGACTCTTTAAAGTAGAGACACTACATACTGATATACACCTGAACATCAGCAGGAGAGGACTCTTTAAAGTAGAGACACTACATACTGATATACACCTGACCATCAGCAGGAGAGGACTCTTTAAAGTAGAGACACTACATACTGATATACACCTGAACATCAGCAGGAGAGGACTCTTTAAAGTAGAGACACTACATACTGATATACACCTGAACATCAGCAGGAGAGGACTCTTTAAAGTAGAGATACTACTTACTGATATACACCTGAACATCAGCAGGAGAGGACTCTTTAAAGTGTGCAATGGGGTTATTTAAATGTTATCTAGGGACCTTGTAGCAGCCGGAGCCCCAGTCAGGATACGTCATCTTCCTCGTGCACTGCTCCATGATAAAGGCCGACTTCTGGTACAAACACACCGAGTCCGATCCATACTGCTCTGCCCCGTAGTTCCTCCACCAGTCTGAACACACACACACACACACACACACACACACACACACACACACACACACACACACACACACTTCACATATCTCACACTGATGGTACATTTCATGAATATCATCCACAGTAATCATCACTATGACAGAACACTCACTTTAACATGATCTGATAACACACTTTATGAAACGGGGGAATGAGGCAAAACCAATCTTCCAGTTTTCTATATAGTAATGTTTAAATATGCTAATGAGGCATTCTCTTATTAGATATGTGTTTATTGCATACATCAGAGAAATGTGATCATGTGATAGCCAGGTTGTTGTTGACATGTTGGAGTCAGATGTTTCCACAGAGGGGATATATTAATGTGATATTAATGTGTTACAAGTGTGCTATTAGTGTGCTATTGTGCTATTGGTGTGTTAGTGTGTCATTAGTGTGTTATTATTAATAATAATAATAATAATAATAATACATGGGACTTTTATAGCGCTTGTCATGAAACTCAAAGACGCTTTGACAGAGAGTTAAGATAAAAAAATAAAAAATAGAAAACAAAGAAATACAAAAAGAGATAAACAGAACAGAAAATAGGGGGGGGGGGGGGTCAGTGGTTGAATGCAGTGTTGAACAGGTGGGCTTTGAGTGATGTTTTGAATGCTGTGAGGGAGGAAGAGTCTCTGATGGATTGGGGTAGTGAGTTCCAGAGGTCTTCCGCCATTTTGAGCTAATGGAAATGGAAGTGGTTAAAACATAGCAGCCTGCGGTCGCTCGTTAGCTGTTCTAATGAAGGTAAACACAGTGAAGGCGCAGCTGCTGCTGCTCTTCTCAGATTCTCAGTTACACGTTACTGCCTCCTGGTGCTGCAGAGATTTCATGAAGTGAAGGAGGTTTTTCTTCTATGAAGCAGCTGTGGGCAGCAGATACTGTGAGAGTCACAGACATGAATACATAGGTCAAGGCAGACTGGTTCACAGACTCTCCTGTTTTGCCGATTCGGTGCTTGAACAAATAACTCTACACCCCTGGCCGAAATGTCCCTAAAATGAAGTCCGAGTTTGAAATATATCTCAAATAATGTATGTATTTCCCCACATAAACATAACAGTCTGCAATGAAACGGCTGTCTCCTGTGCGCTCTACTTCCTACTTTCTCCTTTCTCTTTTTTTTATTTCATTGCCCTCTAGGGGCTTCGTAAAATACAAATGCAAATATTTTATTTTAAAAAGTAAAGTCCTTTCGAGTCATCTGTCTCAAGCCTAAGTCTCAAGTCATGAATACCAAGTCAAAGTCGAGTCTTTTATCAATGTTAGTCAAGCAAGTCTCAAGTAAAAAAATAGGCAAGTCAACTCATTAGACTCGAGTCAAGTCATGTGACTCGAGTCAAGTCATGTGACTCGAGTCCCCCACCTCTGTTATATACTTTGGTTAGAATATTGCTGTATTACTGTATCAAATATAATAAACACAAACAGTTGATAAATAGTATTTTGTTAACTCAAGGTTTATATTAAAGGGGACCTATTATGCAAAATGCACTTTCGTACGTCTTTTATACATGAATATGTGTCCCCGGTGTTCCAGGGAACTCACCAAGTGTCAGAAAACACAACCCTCTCTATTTTCCTCCATACCCAAATCTCTAAAAAAGGGGCTGCAACGAATCTGATACAGACTGATCCAGATTTGAACACTTTACTGACGTCAGTAAGCGGAGCGGAGGGATCTAGATCGGCATGAAGGTGTTATTTATAATGACCGCGTCGCTGCACATTATCCCGCTTATCACACGGCCACATTCTCAACAAAGTAACGATATGACTCCTAATATTAATTGAAATGCTTTTATGGATTTAGGAAATGATTTTATTGATTTAAAAAATAGTTGTATTGATTTAAATTGACATGCATCCGCTAAGAGAAATAGTCCGTTGTTACTGTTTGAACTAACGTAGCAACGGCAGGAACTGCTTCGATAGCGTTTTTGAGGAGCTTTTTGATTACAGATTTGAAAACATCGTTGCTTGCTTTAAAAGTAGCACAATTCATGATGTCAAACATTGGAAAGTATCTAGATATCCCTGCCCTAATGCCAAAGGAACTGCACACTGAATATGTGTCGCCGTTTGATGTCTATGTCTGGACCGCTGCGTAAAAAGGAGAGTTTCTGCCCCGTTACTTCTCTTGTTTTTTAGTCAGTTTATTGAACATGTCAGAAACAAAAACATACAATAACAATAATATATATATATTCTCTTTTTTCCTTTTTTTTTTTCTCACTCAAATTAATAATTATAACAAAGTACAAAAAAAAAAAAAAATGAATAATAATAATTCTCAGATAGTCTGTCATGTTCAACAGGGGCAAGAAGAATCTTAAAAAACGTTTCTGGTCCTACCCCCTCTAACATATATGTTTCTTATAAATAAAACATTAGGTCATCGTCATCAGCGACATGTTTGGCATGTTAATTTGTTTTTTTTACAAAACAATCAGAAAGAAATTACTTTTACAATTACAACAAATGGGATTTTACAGGTCCTGTTTATAACCATTAATGATTTGGCTCCTAAATAATACTTTCAGTTTAGACTTGTACAATATGTCAGTGCATCGTTACAGTTATTCCACAGACTAACACCTTTTGATGAGATGCAGTGAAGTTTGGCATTTGTTCGTACGGGTGGTTTTTTGAAAATGCAGTTTCCTCTCAACATGTGCATGCTTTCTCTCCATGTGAAAAGTCCCTGGATGAAGTAATTGTTGATTTGCGGCTTTGAACATAATTTGAATAGTTTTATAGTCAACCAGGTCTTGTAGTTTTAGTGTTTTTAGTTTGATGAACAATTTATTTGTTGGTTCTCTGTACGTAGTTTTATGTATAACTCGTATGGCTCTTTTTTGCAGGATGAAGATAGGATGTGTATTTGTTTTATATGTGTTCCCCCAAACTTCCACACAATACATCACGTATGGAAGTATAAAGGAGCAGTACAGCATAAACAAAGAAGCTTGATTAATTAGGTATGTGGCTTTATTCAGAATTGCTATTGATTTGGACATGTTGGCTTTGATATAGCTTATATGTGGTTTCCAACTTAATTTAATGTCTATGATTACTCCAAGGAATTTTATTTCCGATACTCTTTCTAATTGGACGCCATTTATAGTGAGTTTCTTCTCTGTATTGGTCGATCGATTCCCAAAATATTATGAGTTTGGTTTTGCTTGCGTTCAATGTTAATTTATTTTGGTCAAACCAGATCTTCATCCTGCTCAGTTCCTTCTCCATTGTGACCAATATCTGTTCTAAATCGTCCCCACAGCAGAGTAGACTTGTGTCGTCTGCAAAAAGAATGGTTTTAATAATTTTTGATACTTCACATATATTGTTAATGTACAGAATACATAGTAATGGCCCCAAGACTGAGCCCTGAGGCACCCCACATGTAACCTGCAGTAGTTGTGATTTATGGCTTTGTAGTTCAACGTACTGTTCCCTGTTATGTAGGTAACTGGATAGCCATGATAATGCAACACCTCTAATGCCATATCTCTGTAGTTTTTTAATTAATAATTCATGGTCAACCGTGTCAAATGCTTTTTTAAGGTCCAGAAATATCCCTATTGCATATTCTTTATTTTCTATCGCCTTAGTAATGTGTCCCATAAATTCTATAACTGCAAATGATGTGGTTCTGTTTGCTTTGAAACCATATTGTAGCTCCAAGATTTTATTTTGCTGCGCCACGACTGTTTTGATTTCGGCTGACAAGAAGTCGAGAGATTTCTTAATCTCCTCCACCTCGTCAGGGAGGTTTGCACTTTTCTTGGGTGCCATTTGTCCTGCGAGACTCACTTGTTGTAGGGCCTTACAATGTTTGTAATAGACCCAGCGAACATTCAGAGCTGCGTGTCCGCATTCAAGGATATCACACTGATATGTACTACTTCTATAAGAATAAAACACGGTGGACGGAGATCTCTTTTTCTCCCCCTCTTCTCCCCGCTGCAGCCCAGCAGCTGATCTCAGAGCACGCTCCCCTCTCCTGCAGGGGGGCGTGGTCAGCTGCAGGGGGCGTGGTCAGCTGCAGGGGGTCGTGGTCAGCTGCAGCTCACAGAATCAGCCCCCTGCAAAAACAGCACTGAAAAGAGCAAATGCAGGATCTTTTTGGTATTTTGAAAAAAAAACTATATTTATATACTTTATATAGGTATGGCCCTACAATATATTGTTCAAATATAGCATGATAGGTCCACTTTAAGTGAGTTTTTATTGTGTTAACTTGTGTATTTATGCTTTTTAGATTGACTTTCTCTCTTTCTCTGTCCGTCTGTTCTAGAAACCGAAAGTAAAAGAGAGACGTCACAGCTGTCAGCAATGTGACAAATCCTTTACAACATCTGGAAATTTAAAGCGCCACCTGCGTATTCACACAGGAGAAAAACCGTACAGCTGTGAAGAGTGTGGGACAACTTTCACTAGATCAGGTAATCTCAAATCACATCAACGTATTCACACCCGAGAAAAACCTTACAGCTGTGAAGAGTGTGGGACAACTTTCAGTACATCAGGTGATCTACAAAAACATCACCATATTCATACTGGAGAAAAACCGTACTGTTGTGAAGAGTGTGGGAAAACGTTCATTACATTAAGTGCTCTCAAATCACATCACCGTATTCACACTGGAGAAAAACCATACAGCTGTGAAGAGTGTGGGAACACTTTCACTGAATCAGGTGCTCTCAAATCACATCACCGTATTCATACTGGAGAAAAACCATACTGGTGTGAAGAGTGTGGGAAAACGTTCACTACATTAAGTGCTCTCAAATCACATCACCGTATTCACACTGGAGAAAAACCATACAGCTGTGAAGAGTGTGGGACAACTTTCAATCAATCAATCAATCAATCAATGTTTATTTATATAGCCCAATATCACAAATGTTACATTTGTCTCAGTGGACTTTACAGTTTGTACAAAATATCAGTATGACAATACGACACCCTCTGTCCTTAGACCCTCACATCGTACAAGGAAAAACTTCAGAAGAAAACCCACAGTTTAAAGGGAAAAATGGGAGAAACCTCAGGGAGAGCAACAGAGGAGTGTTTAGAGTTTTGAGAGGTCCTGATAATTTATTCCGGCAAATTATTCTGACCTCCTAATTGACCTTTCCGAAGATTATTGAGTCTATGTAAGTTTGCTGCGTGGCTCAGATCCACCAACGTCAGCAAGATCTCACCTCTTCCTAACCCCCCCGAAGAACCAAGGTTTCAATTAACTGCTGTTTCAATTCAGACAACTCTTTTTTAATCTGTTTAAGCGATCCCGAAGGATTTTGATATCAGTAAATGGAGTGTGCTCCTACCTAAGTGTGTGTGGCAGGGTGCAATCTTACCTTTGACGCAGGAGAGGAGGGCACAGGTGTCTTTTAAAGGATCCCAATCCAACAGGTGGGATTCAGTTTATTTGAAGAAAAATAGGTCCAAACTAATACAGGGTTTTTACCTTCTCTCTCACAACATTATAATCATACTAACAAAAACACCGTGCTGTGATCATGTTCAAATGAAACTTTAATTCACAGTCTTACATTTATTACCAAAATGTTTTAATTTCAACTGCCCATTTCAGTTGTGACATTTTAAAATTCTCCCGATAGAATTTAGAGGTATTTCCTCGTAAAAAGACCGGTGACAATAAAAAGCGCATTCAACTTTTCATTCACCCATTTATTCACTTCAGTTTTCATACACTTTTTCCGACACAGACGGCGGATTAACCTTTCAAAAACACATTCCTATCCGCAAAATTCGAAGGAAGGTCCTTACAGGTCGCGGTATTTATAATTTTCAAACACTTTTTCCGACACAGACGGCGGATTAACACTCAAAAACCCATTCCTGTCCGCAAATTTCGAAGGAAGGTCCTTACAGGTCGCGGGTTATAATATTCACCAACACATCTCTCATCAAATCATTCCACTCAGCCAACAACCAATAAATTCGAGAGATATTTACCCCGTCTAGAAAGACCTTACCGAGAGCTATTAACCCAGCTCTGAAGCACACAGCCTACCCGGAGAGAGTCTACCAGGGGTTACCCCCCCTCTCTCGCGCTCTCTCAAAAACCCAGTCCCTTTATGCTAAAAAAACTGGATCCTAAACCCAAAAAAACAAACTCCTCCTCTTCACCCAATTCAGTTGAAAACTGCGCCTGCGCACTAATGTACAAGGCTAAACATGTCCCGACATGTTCCACAGCTGTTATGGGATAAGACACCCTTTCATATGAGGTAAAAAGGACATGAACTCTCTTTGGCCTCTTAATGTTTCTCCCCTTAGTGTGAAGCCCCCCCTCCCTGTGGACTGCTGCCAGAGGAGAGGAAGAAAACTCAACCTAAACAACCCACTTTGTTTTGTTTATACTGTAACTATAGAAAACCTAAAATATGAAGCATTTTCATTGTGGGTTATACAAGAATATAATTGATTATATTTGATTATAACTAACTTTCGTTTTTAAGTATTAAACATACTATGAAAAGTCACAACACCCTCTTTTCAAAACGCAAAGTTCTCAAATAGCAACAGAAAAAATTGTAAGCATAGATACATATTCAAAAACCGTCAAGAAGCATTCTCCTTATGGGTTTATACAAGAATATGATTGATCATGTATGATTTATAATTAACTTTCGTTTTTAAGTATTCACTTCATACCATGATCTCAATTAACTTTCGTTTTAAGTATTCACTTCATATGAAGATCTCAACAGGAGGGATCCCTCTCCCAGGACGGACAGACATGCAATAGATGCCGTGTGTAAATTGAAAAGATAATACATTTGCAACATAGGTAGTCCAAATGTTTGGAAATGCATGTGTGTATAATAGGAAGATGAATCCACGAGGATATCCATCCAGGACCTATGATCCAGGACCACAGCCACGACTCAAGATCCAGGACAGAGGAGCGCAGGATCATCCATGACTCCGGATCCCGGCGTATACAGACACCAAAAAGAAAGACATTTGGGGAAGCTGGGTTAATCGGAACATGAGAGTACACAGGTATAGACAGAGAGAAGGAAGAAGTAAGATGTCCCCCGACAAACTAAGCCTATATCAGCAAAACTAGGGGCTGAATCTAATCAGCCCTAACTATAAGCTTTATCAAAAAGGAAGGTCTTAAGCGCACTCTTAAAAACGGATAGGGTGTCTGCCGCCCGAACACAAACTGGAAGCTGATTCCACAAATGTGGAGCTTGATAAGAAAAGGCTCTGGCTCCCATTGTACTTTTAGAGACTCTAGGAACAACCAACAACCCTGCATTCTTGGAACGCAATGCCCTAGTAGGACAGTAGGGTATAATGAGTTCTTTAAGGTAAGATGGCGCCTGCCCATTAAGGGCTTTGTAGGCGAGAAGAAGAATTTTAAATTCTATCCTGTGTTCTATAGGGAGCCAGTGTAAGGCAGCCAGAACAGGAGTAATGTGGTCCCTTTTCCTAACTCTGGTTAGTACACGAGCTGCAGCATTTTGAATCAGCTGAAGCGACTTGACTGACTTCTTGGTACACCCTGATAATAAAGAGTTACAATAATCCAGCCTTGAAGTAACAAATGCATGGACTAGTTTCTCTGCATCGTTTTGAGGCAAGATATGCCTGATTTTTGCAATGTTACGTAGATGGAAGTAGGCGGTCCTTGAAATTGATTTTATGTGGGCGTTAAAGGATAAATCCTGATCAAATATAACACCAAGATTCCTTACAGTCTCACTGGAGGCCAAATTAATGCCATCCATGGTTAATATATCCTTAGATAATTTGTTTCGTAGATTCTTCGGGCCAAGTACAATAACTTCAGTTTTGGTCGTGTTTAACATCAAAAAGTTTAAGGTCATCCACGTTTTTAAGTCCTTAAGGCAGTCTTGAATTTTATTTAGATGATTAATTTCATCAGGCTTGATTGATAAATATAGTTGAGTATCATCCGCTAGATCACAGGATCAGGTCATCTCAAATCACATCAACGTATTCACACGGGAGAAAAACCTTACAGCTGTGAAGAGTGTGGGACAACTTTCACTACATCAAGTGCTCTCAAATCACATCAACGTATTCATACTGGAGAAAAACCATACAGCTGTGAAGAGTGTGGGATAACTTTCACTAAATCAGGTCATCTCAAATCACATCAACGTAT
This sequence comes from Gymnodraco acuticeps, assembly GCF_902827175.1. Classification (NCBI taxonomy): domain Eukaryota; kingdom Metazoa; phylum Chordata; class Actinopteri; order Perciformes; family Bathydraconidae; genus Gymnodraco; species Gymnodraco acuticeps. The sequence continues at coordinate 18,196 of NW_022990620.1, read as the reverse complement.
TCACACTGGAGAAAAAACCTTACAGCTGTGAAGAGTGTGGGACAACTTTCAGTACATCAGGTGATCTACAAAAACATCACCATATTCATACTGGAGAAAAACCGTACTGGTGTGAAGAGTGTGGGAAAACGTTCACTACATTAAGTGCTCTCAAATCACATCACCGTATTCACACTGGAGAAAAACCATACTGGTGTGAAGAGTGTGGGAAAACGTTCACTACATCAAGTGCTCTCAAATCACATCTTCGTGTTCACACAGGAGAAAAACCATAGTGTTTTAAAGAGCCGCAATTAAGCATATTTTGTTTTTTTCACAGTTTACACTAAACAATTCCCATCTATAGAGTGGCGAAGTCACGCCCATCTACTTCCGCTCCATGGGACCTTATTTCGGAAAAATAATGTATTGAAGTCAATGGAGAGAGAAAACATATCTTTCGATCCCGTTTGAATAGTGCCATGAATTACACATATGATGTTTGTTAATCTTAAAAAATAATTTCCATGTCAAAAAAGTCACAGTTTGTCGTAAAACTGTTGAAATATAAGACTATGAAAAATACGCAACTACAAAGACTACTAATCCCAGAGTCGCGTAAGTGATGTCACAATTGTTTTCCTCCACTGAGAGATAGCTAAGATCAGCGCCAAATAGATATAATCTATCTATATGGCGCTGGCTAAGATAAGATAACTTTAACAAGATGCCTGTGTGCTTAGTACCAGGTTGTTATCATACCAGCAATGGGTCTTGCTCGTTCTTTCGCTTCCCATCTGATGGAAGGACCAGGAGTGGCTGGATCAAGTTAGCTACCTAGCTAGTAGCTAGCACGTCAGTTAGCATTACAGCCGTGTCATTTTTATTAGCCTTAATATGAAGTAACATTAAGTAACCCAACATGTAAGTAAGAGTAGTAGTCATATATCGTGAACCCTTTGAAGAGTACTGTCACCGGTGTGATCATTCTATAATACACAATTTAAGCCCGGGGGAGAAATGCCAACGCTAGCATCGGCGATCGCCGATCTGTTCTACTTCACGCTATCTGCAGAAATGGTTGACGTAAACATTAAAAGACCAGGCAGTTCAGAGAGAATCAAAGGAAGGCAGGCAGCTTTGCATGACATTCTTCTGGACGTGTTTCATTGTGGTGATAGTGAGGGGAGTCAATCCTTTTGTTGACAAGACAGTAGTGACGGCCATCTTGATGACGTGTGTTGTTCTGCGAGACCGGAGATGTAGTTCATTGAGCGTTTCACACAAACAAATGTGTTCACAGTTTTACGACATTTTTTTTTTTTTTTACTTACAAAATTATCTTTCAAATTGACAAACATCATATGTGTAATTCGTGGCACAATTCAAACTGGATCGAAAGATAATCTTTGTCTCTCCATTGACTTCAATACATAATTTTTTCGAAAATAAGGTCCCATGGAGCTCCACTCTATTGGCCTTGTGTTGGGTAATCCTTTTTTCCATTACAGATCCCATCCTAACAGCGCCATCTGTTGACGTAACGTCAGAATTGACATGCATAATGTTCACTGTTCCTTTAAGTTTCGTTTTCAGGCTGTCCATCTGCCGACAGCTGTTTCAAACAGCTGACATTATTGCAGCATTAAATCCAAGCCATTGTCCAATGCAGCTTATGATTCCAATATACGATCCAGTTTTAATGCTGCTCATACCCGGCCGCTTTCCCAGCCTTGGCTCTCGGCCTCTCCTTTCGCCGTCTTGATGAGCGCAGGTGGTGACAATCTCCAGCTCATTGTGAGGTGTTGTCCAGCTGATCCGGGATGATGGTGTTGGTTGTGAAGTAATCCAATTGTTTGTCCGGTGAAAACGATCCTTAATCCAATGCGATATGTTTCTTATATTGTCCAGTTTCACTCAGAGTACGATTCTACTTAATGTAATGGCAGTTTAAATGTTCCAGTGTCCTATATCTTTTTGCCATTACTTCACAGGAGGGTTTAGAGTGATCCTGACGCAGACGCAAACATATGAAGTTCCGGTCTTTTGCTGAAGTTTTAGAATGATGTTTTATTGCTTTACATACCAAGGTTTAAGTACACGGTGTCAATAGTTGTAGTATGAGCATCTGCTGGGGCTGGCTGGCCGTCTGGTAGAATCAGTATGCTCTTCCTGTCCTCTCACCTATGACCTCTCGCAGCTAAACCCCGCCACCAAGTGTTCAAAATAATATTGCACTATACATGTAATTAAGGTAAACTGAGACACCAACAACACCCATAAAATGGCTCCTACAAAGAGTGTGGGAAAACGTTTTCTTAAAGTATTCTCTTGTTGAAATGATCAGACTACCAAAAATAAAATGGCCTTAGAAACAGACTCGTAACCCTGCATATTTGTTGTGTTTTGCAGCATATTATAAACATGTCATTCCCTTATCTTCAAATACCCCAGGTTGTGAAGGTATGTATTTGAGGTGTACTGTCCACATCGCAGACCTGAAGTCGTGCAGTCATTTCTCAAAGATGGTGTGGCATATAGGGAGGTGCAATCTCCTGATGATATAGACTGTATTATAGTGGACATCTGCAACCCTAGAAAACAAGATAACATTAGGATAATCAATGTATACAACCCATGTCCAAATCTAACCACTGATATATTTAAAGAAATAGCAGAATATAAACATAGGAAGGAAGTTTGGTGTGGTGATTTCAATGCACACAACAGTCTATGGGGCAGCAACCATACAGACAGTAACGGAAACATAGTGGAAGAAATGCTGGAGGAAAGAACACTAGTATGCCTTAATGATGGACATGGCACAAGAGTAGATGTTCACAGGGGGAAAGTCTCATGCCGGCTGCTGCCTTCCTGGTCCTCTTAACTGTGTTAATGTGTGTTGCATGTAAATGAGCTGTGCGATTGCCCTGTCGTGATTGGCTGCCATCTCCTGGTCCGCCCCCTGAAGATTGTGATTGGAGCACGCCGGGTCTGACGCACTCCAATCGCAGCGTACAGCCGGCGCACACCTGCTGGAGACGACTACAAAGCCTGGGGACAATCATCACTCTGGAGGCTCTGTTGAGTGAACAGACGCCTCTCGCTACTTGCTCTTCGGTCTGTGGTTAAATTGTGTGGTCTGTGTTTTGTAGTGTGATATGATTTTCTTTAGTTAGTACCACTTTGACAGTGAGGGTTTTAGTTACTATTTAGTTTATCTATTTCTTTGTATGTAAACAGGCTCCCTTTTTAGAGTCCTCCCTTTGTTTGGTTGTTTATGTAAACTTGCGCCCTTGTGGCCACTTTGTTTGTTTCAGGCTGCCTGCCTGCCTGCCATTTTGTTTCACCCTGGTATAATAAAGCCATTTATAATTATTACCAATTCCAATCTGGTGTATGTTGCTTTCCTCTTCCCCTAGTCGGGACGTAACAAACTGTTTGGTTCATACATGCGAATGGTTTGTTTTGAATAACTCCACTGTAGGAAGTGACCATTATCCAGTGCTTCCTAAAATGAATAATAATGTATATATGCAGGAAGGAGGTGTGATAACCAGGTGGTGCTTTGCTAAAGCTGATTGGGGGAAATGTAGGATATGGTGTGAGGAGTCGGTACACCTGCTAACATCAGAGGGAAGCATAGAGGTCATTACAAGCCACATAACGCAACATATACTAAATGCAGCAGAGAACAGTATACCCAAAACAACAACCAAGGGTAGGAAGAAAGTGGTGCCATGGTGGAATGAGGAATGCAGCAGGGCTACTAAAGAGCGAAACGATGCATTTAGAGAATTAAAGAAACATGTCACAAAATAATGTTATAGAGTATCAAAGGAAAAGGGCAGCTGCTCGAAGGACAGTAAAATACACACAAGAGAACATGGAGAGAATGGTGTTCTACCATTGGCAGAGGAGTAACAGGTGATGTCTGGTCCATGTTTCAGCAGATGAGTGGGAAAAGGAAATCCATTAAAATGCCAGCTTTGGTTGATGGGGAGAGGCTGGCAGTGACAGATAAAGAGAAGGCAGGTATGTTAGGAAGGACACTTGCAGCAGTACATAGTGGGGAGCATCTCAGTGATATCCATAGGCAGCAAAAACAGCAGTTACTAGCAGAGAATGAAAAGGTGAAGGAGAAGATACAGGATAATAGGTCAGCTCTGGATGTGGAATTAGTAAGAGTGAGTAATGACGTGGGGAAAACATTGAAAATGAAAGAGATAATGGCAATAGTGTACTTTGACATTGAAAAGGCGTATGACTGTGTGGAGGGAGGGGTTACTGATCACATTGAGGAGAATGGGTATTGGAGGGAGAATGTTCAATTGGGTAAGGGCCTTTTGAACAGACAGGACATTTATGGCGCGTTTCCACTGCAGGCCTCGCTCGGTTTGGTTTAGCCCGGCTCACTGTAATGCTGCGTTTCCATTACAGTTTAGGAACTGGGGTAGTTACCATAGTAACGCAGTGTAGGTGGGGCGATCAGCTTTTTGGCGGGCGGGGCTATGCTGCATACAACTGCCGTGATGTCATCTTCAATGCGACAAAACACACAACAACAATGGAGGATGTGGAAGCCATCGTGTCCTTGCTTCTTGGTATGTGGTTTTTTATCACAGCAAGAAGGAAAACTTTGTTTCGGAAAAGGCTGCTTATAGCAAGACGTAATACAGAAGAAGCTGAGGGGAGACTTATGGCAATCGTACAACGCGGCAGAGACTACTCCAGGACGACTCAACGACAACGCTACTCGGTAAGCTAACGTTCGCTAACTAGCAATGTGTTTCACGCTCACTATACGACCAAAGTGTTTCACGCTCATTATATGACAAAAGTGTTTCAAGTATTTAATTAATTGTAGCTACCACTTTTACGTATTCAAATATGTATGGTTTTTTTTGTGTATTTCAGAAGTTAGGTTGCCACCGCAGACCATGTGTTTGGATGCTTGACCGAGCAACCGAGTGGTGGGGTGTGATTGTTCCATCTTTCACACACACTCAGGATGTCTGAGGAAACCTACGTATACCTGTGCAACAAACTGCGGCCAGCGATGGAGAGACAGGACACAACATTCCGCGAGTGTATACCTCTAAAGAAGAGGGTGGCCATCGCACTGTGGAAGCTTGCGACCGGCTCAGAGTTTGATGCGCTACCTGAATAGCTACATATTCATTGTATACAGGAAACTTGAATGTTTTGGTTCATAACATCATGGTTCAGTAAGTTGATATACATTTCTTGTGTTTGTCATTTTAAACACGACATTGAAAGATTGTGGGCCATTAAGGCTAGTGATATTTTGTTTTGACTACATTGTATTGAACATAAATACATCTATTTTTCTCTTTCACATATGTGTTTGTCAAATGATTTAAACAAAAAAATGTTATCAGAATTTACTATTTAGTAAATATTTGATTTTCAAGCACCAGTAAGTACTTCCCCATAATAAGAACATTTGAGCAAATATGAAAGTAAACATAAATACAAATGATCTCTTATCCCCCTTCTCTTTCTGTCTTTTTCTAAATACCCCCTTCCAGTTTATTTGTAAAAGGAAATATTTTACTTTAAGTAATGTGTCAGTTACCAAATAATGTTTTAGAGGAGGACCTCAAGCAAGCAAACTCAATTTCTTGCTTTAAATCTCTTCTTAAAATTAACTTTTATCTTATGGGCTTTTTCCTAACTGATGGTGTTTCTTATTGCTTTATAAATGCATGTATGTTTATATCTCTAGATCTTAATTGGGCTATTTTTACAATTGTTTGAGTGATATTGTAGGCTTTTGTTTTTAAAGATCCACAAATATTATTAGTAATGGTATTAGTTGTAGCCTATTTTTATTTAGGAAACATATAGGCCTATAACTTCTCATGTGAATCTGAGTTTTTGTTCTGCTGATTTAAAGCCCTTTAATTGTACATTTCAGTTTATGATTGGATTCCAAAACTGTAATTTTATGTGTGAGTGGCCACCCAGTGACTTTGTTTACATGCTCACGGAAATCAGTTTGTTAATCAGATTATGCATTTATCAACAAGAGATAAAATGAGAAGTACTTTATTGAATCCCAATTTGGGAAGTGTTTTTTGTTGCAGCATAAAAAGGCATGGCATTGTACAAATACAAAATAAAAAAATGTTTGTATTGCAGCAGCATAAATAGATATGGCATTATAAAAAAAAAAAGGAAAGATAAGAAATAAACAAGAAAGTATAAATGTTGCATTTACAAATTAACAAAAACAAGAGAGATGAAACTGAATAATCACCAGAACCCCCTCCATTAACCACATCACTCCTGTTCTTCAGCAACTTCACTGGCTCCCCGTCAAATCCCGTATCGTTTTTAAGATTCTGCTCCTCGCCTTTAAGGCCATCCATAACCTCACTCCTCTGTACCTCTCCGACCTCCTGCACATCAACACACCCATCCGCACTCTCAGGTCTTCTGCTTCCCTCAGCCTCACTGCACCCCCCTTCCCTTTAACCACCATGGGGTCTAGAGCCTTCAGCCGCTCTGCACCCCGCCTCTGGAACTCCCTCCCACCTGACATCCGCAACACTGACTCTCTCCCCATTTTCAAATCACGCCTCAAAACATATCTCTTCACACTCGCATATCCACCCTGATCATTATCCATCACACATCCTCTGTTTTATTTATTTGATTTGTTGCATTGTCTTGTTTGTGTTTCTTATGCTGGTGTTAGGTATTGTGTATCTTGTTTTTTTATGTGTTTGTACGGCGACCTTGAGAGCCTTGAAAGGCGCCTATATAAAATAAATGAATTATTATTATTATAATATTAAAATTACAGAGGTGGTTCGTCTTCCTGAGGAGACGGGCCACGTCGGCTGCCCCCTAGAACCTGGCCGAGAGTGCGCAGGAAGGCCAGGTTAAACGCATGAGTTTGAGCGTTCTCCTCCCTTCTCAAGGCCATTTCCTCCTCCCTCGCCCGGGCAACAGCCTCCATGGTCAGCTGCCAGTGCCGATCCACCTGGGCCAGGCTCTGTTCATGGTGCCGTGCCTGCTGTGCAAGGCGCTCGTCTCCTCCTCGTTTCCTCTTGCCTGTATGACGATAAGATAATTATAGCAATAAGAATTAGCAATAACAATGAAAAACACAGGACAGGTACAGGTCACACAAGGATACAATACAATGTATAAGCAGAACAACAGTAAGGATGAACTAAAGACAGTTATGCCCTAGATGTTTACAATGATTGTGAAAGTGAATTACATTATGTCCAGCCTGTTGATAATGTATATGTATATAATAGGATGTCACACACAATTGTACTAGCTGCGTACTAGCTAGTTTGTAACAGAGCATTTCCACACAGTGGTATAGCTTATTTTACTTAATGACGATGGATGATCTAAAGTTTAGACACGCTGCGGTGTCGTGATGGCACTCGGCGTTGGTGTCGGTTCTTCGACTGGTGTCTGTGGTCGAGTTTAGGAGTGTTCTGATGATGTTGAGGACGGAACACTGCCACCACCCGTTGTTCGGGACTGTTCCTCCTCACTAGTCCCAATGGCATCATCTAGAACAGCAACATGACTTGTTAATTCCACAAACTACTGTAGCACAATACTAAATAGCAACAACAACTGTAGAAAAGAAGAAGCTAAACAATGGCGCAAGTGGTGTTAGCAAACAATAGCTCTAGCTAATGCTATCTGCCAGCTAGCTATGTAGCTCTTCGGGGCTCCATAAAAGCATGGGTTGTCGAACATAAATGTAAGGATAAAAGACTTGTTTGTTAGAAGTGAGCTTTAGAATAGATAGGGACACAACGCTTTCAAGCAAATAACAGAGCGTTAGCAAAGACTTACCATGCAGGGACTCCAGTAACGCGGTTGCAGAGTCCAGGCCTCCCTCCCTCCCAACGTTGGCCGGTCTATGGCCATAAATAGCGTCCAACAGGTCGAACCACTTCCAGCTTTTCCTATCTGAACCACTCCGGCCGTTGTGGTCCTTCACGGCTCTATACTCACTCTTAAGCTTTTTCAGTTTTTCCCTATACTGCTGGAAAGTCCTTGAGAATCCGCGCTCGGACAACAGTGCAGAGACCTCCTGAAAAACGTTTAGGTTGCGAGTTGTGCCGTCGAGCTCCCGCTGGATTTTATCATCTGGAGGAACGTCGCAACTTCGTCAATCGACCACGGTATGTTTTTCTTTGCCATTTTCTTAGGTTTACACAAATGCTGCAAGCGTCCCTTAATATATGCGACACTAAGTCACGCGAGAATTGTGACGATTCTCTCTGACCAATCAGCAGTCGTCAGTAGTTTAGCATATTCCGCCCGGTTGTTGGCCCCGCTTGTTGGCCTCGATAGAACCACGATTTAGTCGGGCCAGAAAAAAGGTGAAAAAGTAGCCTCTGGCCAAAACTAGGCCAAGTGGAAACGCAACCAAAAACGGGCCCCGCACGGCTCGGCGCGCTTAAAGTGAGCTACCCGCTGCAGTGGAAACGCGCCATTGGTGGAGGAAAACGATTGTGACATCACAATCTGGGATTAGTAATCTTTGTAGTTGCGTATTTTTCATAGTCTTATTTCAACTGTGACTTTTTTGACATGGAATTTATTTTTTAAGATTGACAAACATCATATGTGTAATTCATGGCACTATTCAAACAGGATCGAAAGATAAGTTTTCTCTCTCCATTGACTTCAATACATTATTTTTCCGAAATAAGGTCCCATCGAGCGGAAGTAGATGGGCGTGACTTCGCCACTCTATAGATGGGAATCGTTTATTGTAAACTGTGAAAAAAAACTAAATATGCTTAATTGCAGCTCCTACACTCTTAAAACCACTATGGTTTTTCTCCTGTGTGAACACGAAGATGTGATTTGAGAGCACTTGATGTAGTGAACGTTTTCCCACACTCTTCACACCAGTACGGTTTTTCTCCAGTATGAATACGGTGATGTGATTTGAGAGCACTTGATGAAGTGAACGTTTTCCCACACTCTTCACAGCTGTACGGTTTTTCTCCAGTATGAATACGGTGATGTGATTTGAGAGCACTTGATTGAGTGAACGTTTTCCCACACTCTTCACACCAGTACGGTTTTTCTCCAGTATGAATACGGTGATGTTTTTGTAGATCACCTGATGTACTGAAAGTTGTCCCACACTCTTCACAGCTGTACGGTTTTTCTCCCGTGTGAATATGTTGATGTATTTTGAGATTACTTGATGTAGTGAAAGTTGTCCCACACTCTTCACAGCTGTAAGGTTTTTCTCCTGTGTGAATAGTTGATGTTTTTGTAGATCACCTGATTGAGTGAAAGTTGTCCCACACTCTTCACAGCTGTACGGTTTTTCTCCTGTGTGAATACGTTGATGTATTTTGAGATGACTTGATTGAGTGAAAGTTGTCCCACACTCTTCACAGCTGTAAGGTTTTTCTCCAGTATGAATAGTTGATGTGATTCTAGAGCACCTGATGTAGTGAAAGTTGTCCCACACTCTTCACAGCTGTAAGGTTTTTCTCCAGTATGAATACGTTGATGTGTTTTGAGAACACCTGATTGAGTGAAAGTTGTCCCACACTCTTCACAGCTGTACGGTTTTTCTCCTGCGAATACGTTGATGTATTTTGAGATCACCTGATCTAGTGAAAGTTTTCCCACACTCTTCACAGCTGTACGGTTTTTCTCCTGTGTGAATATGCAGGTGGCGCTTTAAATTTCCAGATGTTGTGAAGGATTTGTCACATTGCTGACAGCTGTGACGTCTCTCTCTTCCTTTCGGTTTCTAGAACAGACAGACAGAGAAAGAGAGAAAGTCAATCTAAAAAGCATAAATACACAAGTTAACACAATAAAAACTCACTTAAAGTGGACCTATCATGCTATATTTGAACAATATATTGTAGGGCCATACCTATATAAAGTATATAAATATAGTATTTTTTTCAAAATACCAAAAAGATCCTGCATTTTAGCCATGCTCTATTTGCTCTTTCCAGCGCTGTTTTTGCAGGGGGCTGATTCTGTGAGCTGCAGCTGACCACTCTAAGATCAGCTGCTGGGCTGCAGCGGGGAGAAGAGGGGGAGAAAAAGAGATCTCCGTCCACCGTGTTTTATTCTTATAGAAGTAAGAAGAGATGTAATCGGGCAGAAATATGGGATTAGTTTTGTATCATAAAGATAAAGCAACACTTTCTCAGAATAAAGCAAAACTATGAGTTTAAAAGAAAAAAAAACTAAGTCAAGAAAAATAAAAAACATTTCAAAAATAAAACTATAAGTTGCAAACAAAACATTTGTGTAATCATGTAAACTATAAGTGTTTTTTCTTTGTTTTAACATAGGTTTTTGTTTGCAGTTCTTGTTTCTTCTTTGTCAATGATCAGACTTTTGCTCTCGCTGCAGCTTTCTCTTTTGCTCTCCCTCATTTTTTGTTTGAGATTCTGAGACAAACCTCCCAGGTGAGCAGGACTTTCAGGGTTGCGTCCCCATTGGCTACTCAGTTTTTGAGTGACAGCCCAGTCCTCCAGCGATTGTACAGTGCAGGCAGCTGCGGTGCGGTAGCTAGCTGAGCGTGGACAGAAGACCCCCAGAACAACCAGCATTTCAATTATTATAATACTACAAGTGAAAATATATGTAAGTATTGATCATTTGTGTTGTTTGTGCTATACGGTCCGTTTCTTTATTGTGTTAAGTGAGAAGTAAAGCTGTACTATGAAAGTTAGCTTGTGCTACCAGATCCATAACAATGCATCTTATGTCCTTTTATTTAAAACATTCTTTGAGACTTCATCTTCTGGTTCAAATTTCAATAAATGTAATTTGTATAATCACTCTTTTGCCTTTATTCTAAATGAAAATGTTAGAGATTCCATTCAAATCTGTTGATTATTCAAATCTTCCTCAGGCTAGGAATAGTATGTCGAATTTGTAATGCTAAATGTATATAATTTTCTCACAGGATATAGTATGAAACAACACCGGTTTTATCCATTGTGTATGAATGCTTCAGCTCTTCAGACCAACATAGTAAGATGTGAGCATGCTCCTAATTGTGTTGGTAGCAGCCTAGGTCTGGTCTGTTTAATAAAGCAAATCTGCCACTTTTATATTGCAGAATTTGTTCAATTAAAGCAGTCTGTAATTGTTTGTCCTAAACATAGCAATATATGCTTTTGAAATTTAACATGTCTTTGAAAAATAATAGTATACAGTTTATATTGTGTATCACCTTTAGCTTAAAAATACATAGATGTGTTTTTTTAATCTATAAAATAAATAGACAGACACTTTATCAATCCCAAATTGGGAAATTATTTAACAGCAGCAGTGTGTTCAGGTATTAACATATTTAAAGTTGGGATAAAGTATGAACTACACATCACAAGTATAATGCACTGCAATCCATAAGAGAAGTCCGATATGTTCATGAAAACCCCCCAGGAGACACCGACACTAACGTGGCAGAGTTGCTGCATGAGTTGCACTGTATGATCTGTGGTGGAGTGGGCTGTCACTCAAAAACTGAGTAGCCAATGAGGACGCACCCCTGAAAGTCCCGCCCACCTGGGATGTTTGTGTCAGAATCTCAAACAAAGAAAAAATACTTATAGTTTACATGAATACACAAATGATTTGTTTGCAATTTATAGTTTTATTTTTGAAATTTATTTTATTTTGCTTGACTTAGTTTTTTTTTCTTTTAAACTCATAGTTTTGCTTTATTCTGAGAAAGTGTTGCTTTATCTTTATTAGGGGTCGGGGCCGATATTCCCCATTTGACCGATTATCGGTATCGGCATTTTTTTATCAAATTGCCGATAAAACTTTGGCTCTGATGCGGCCGTTTCTCTGGCTGCAGTCACCACTCTGTGTACACGAGCAATGTCCCGCCCACAGCGCTATCTGATAGGCCATTACTGAAGATTTTCCGGGCGGGAGCCAGAGAGGCGGGACCTTCTCAGATTACAGGCAGGTGCGAAAGAACGCAGACACAGACTGAAGCAAGCAGCAGTGCTGAGCGGCAGAGCCATACATGTGTTGAAACGAAGTTCAATAAACATCCCTATCCCCTATGCTGAAGTTGCAAAAACACCACGATCTTATGATCCAATTCTATCAGTTTCCCAGTTACACAGGGACGCGGGAAGTCAGTCAGAGTTGGGGGTGCGTGCAGCGTCTCGCAGCGGAGTAACGGAGCGTCCACACTACAGCTTCAACAAAAGCTTGGAGCTGGGCGTGTCTGAAGCTTGGGGATTTTATTCAAGCAACGCGACCAACAACCAATCACATGTATCTCCCGCCCCCGACATACAAAGCAAAAACCCCCGGAGATTTTATGCGAGCAATATATATATAAACTCCCCAAACAGGCGAAAACCTACCAGTTTCACCCACTGTCTCTGCCACCTCCCTCCATGCCTGGTTCCTCCGGTTTGTATCCCGGTAGGTGAAGAGGGTCTGGTCATACAAAACCGGGTGATTTGATACGGCGATAATTAGTTTCTCCTCCATCTTTTTTTGAAATATAGAAATGAACGGCGGGATATCTCTCCCAGCTTAGACGCGGTTTGATTGGCTACGGCTTGATCTGTCAGATTTTCCAAAACGGGATTTGATTGGCTGGCGCTGGCTACTCCGGCGGAGACGGACCGCTATGTTACCCACAATTCAGTTCGGCGAAAAAAAGCGACAACGTGACGTCACCCCATTCAAAGTGAATGGGCAGATTGAAGCTGTCGACGCTGTAGTGTGGACGGGCCGTAACTGTGGTGCGGGGGGGGGGGTGGGGGGAGAAAAAGAGCCACAGCGGAGAATAAACAGAAGGGCAACCATGGAAACCATGCAAGGGAAGTCTTCTTCCTCGCTGCTTTTGTGGCAGACTACAGCGCCACTTACAGGCCTGGCATATGTACTACAGCCTCTCCAGCGCTTTCAAGCGGCAATGGCCGGCCGTGGCCCAACCTCTCATTCCCCTGATAGGTGGAGAGTTGACCAATAGCCGTATCCCCACTTTACTGACGTCAGTAAAGTGTTCAAATCTGGGTCAGTCTGTATCAGATCCGTTGCAGCCCCTTTTTTCGAGATTTGGGTATGGAGGAAAATAGAGAGGGTTGTGTTTTCTGACACTTGGTGAGTTCCCTGGAACACCGGGGACACATGTTCATGTATAAAAGATGTACGAAAGTGCATTTTGCATGATAGGTCCCCTTTAATATAAACCTTGAGTTAACAAAATACTACTTATCAACTGTTTGTGTTTATTATATTTGATACAGTAATACAGCAGTATTCTAACCAAAGTATATACCAGAGGTGGGGGACTCGAGTCACATGACTTGACTCCAGTCTAATGAGTTGACTTGCCTATTTTTTGACTTGAGACTTGCTTGACTAACATTGATAAAAGACTCGACTTGACTTTGACTTGGTATTCATGACTTGAGACTTAGGCTTGAGACAGATGACTCGAAAGGACTTTACTTTTTAAAATAAAATATTTGCATTTGTTTTTGTATCGTACGAAGCCCCTAGAGGGCAATGAAAGAAAAAAAAGAGAGAGAAAGTAGGAAGTGGAGCGCACAGGAGACAGCCGTTTCATTGCAGACTGTTATGTTTATGTGGGGAAATACATACATTATTTGAGATATATTTCAAACTCGGAATTCATTTTAGGGACATTTCGGCCAGGGGTAATATTTCTAAAATTCCCCAGCTTAACTTCCCATGGAAACTTTCCGGAAATTTACCGGAAACTTTCCGCCCCGGCTTTGCAACCCTAGCAGTAACTATAGTAACGCAGTGTGGGCGGAGCCGTGACATCATCTTCAATGTGTATCACTACCCGATCTGCAGCCCTGCCCTATCTGCAGTGCGCATGTGCGAGTTGGTCCGCCATATTTGACAACTCCATACGGCAACTCTAATAGGACATTTGACACAGTATCGTTTGGCAAAGCAGAAAAAGAACACTCAAAAAACCCGACAATATTAATCTGAACGAGAGAGATGAGTTATTGTTATTACAACGTGACTTCACTATTATTGAACAACTGCTTTTATTGGGTCATTTTATTGGGTTAAGTACATTGTCAGAATAAGTGAGAAATTGATGTAACTTCTGTTAGGCAGCTATCATACATACTGAAGAAATATTGACTGTGAATGTATGCAATATGGCATTCATAATTTATATCTAATTACATTAACTGTGAATGTCCTTCATTTTATTTCAAATAACAAAATATTTTAATAAAGATATTTGAGACGTTTATGACTTGTGCATGCACGATGCAAATCGGGCAGCCGTCTAGACGTCAAATGTCCTATTAGAGTTGCCAAATATGGCGGACCTTCTCGCACATGCTACTAGAAACTAGACAGAAGTTAAACAAGTACAAACCACAGACTGTCTGTGTCATGGCGAATACAGTCGCTGGTGTATTTATGTCTGTATAGGGCGTTCCGAGCTGAATAAGGGCGTCAAATGAAGGCAAGACGCCCGCCTGGCGGAAACGCTGGAATTAGGAATATATTGTGATGAAGTGCACACTGACCTGAGCTCCAGGGGTCTCTTTCTTCTCCTCCATGCTGCTCATCAGCTGTCCTGATGAAGACCACAGAGCTGCTTCATTATTAATATAATACAAATATTTAGATATAATTCATCATAAACTGTCAGCAGTGAAGAGGAGGAATTCAAAGAGTTTATTCAATGATATGTTCTATTTCTAGATGCTTATATGTAGTGTTTTATCACACCATGTGCAGTGCCTTGTCTTATCTATGCTGCTGTGACGTGAACATGTTCCAAATTGATCCATTTAGTCAATGTGATGCTAAGCAGAGGAGAACATGATAGAAAGGTCAGATAGTTATTAACGTTACATGCAAATTACTTTAACCATTACGATACAAAGTTGGTTTTCTGTGTAAATTATTATTAATATAATACAAATATTTAGATATAATTCATCATAATCTGTGTAGCAACTTACATTCTAACTTACAGCTCACAGTTTGTTCCCTTTTATTTCATTAAAATGACTTTATTCACATAGAAAGTGACATTAATGGTTGTTTGAACCACGGTTATAACGATATCCGTTTGTAACTATCACTAAGTTAACACAGAA
The DNA here is from genome assembly GCF_902827175.1 of Gymnodraco acuticeps. Classification (NCBI taxonomy): domain Eukaryota; kingdom Metazoa; phylum Chordata; class Actinopteri; order Perciformes; family Bathydraconidae; genus Gymnodraco; species Gymnodraco acuticeps. The sequence continues at coordinate 3,077 of NW_022990620.1, read as the reverse complement.
AGCAAACATTAGCTAGTGAGACTGTTTAATGTACTCCATGTATACAGTATTTTCTGTATATTGTGTATTCTTTAGATACTCTAGTGATATGTGTCCTGTGTGTATACTTGCTGCTAATGCTTCATTTGTATTATATCTTATTGCATCTTTTAAATATGTTTAACTCGTGTAATGCCTGAAAACACTTCTGCTGTGACACATTCATTTCCCAGTTTAAGATAAATCATTATTTAAATAAAGTATATCTATTTATCTAATGAGCTAAACCGTCGCTTAGCTTAGCGTTAGCTGCTAACTGAAGAACCCCATTCATTTCAATGGGAAAAATGCTACGTCGCGGTGAATGGCGATGCTAATAAGCTAGTTAGCATACATTTAAAACCATATCTATGGTAAAGAGCACCAACACAACAACTCAAACCGTCTTAAAGACAACTGGTGTAATAAATAACTAACATAAAGTCAGCTGAGCATTACAAATCAACTGTTACTCCCCCAGAGCCGAACTGGAATAGTAACTGTAGCTGTTAGTTTTCAGACTTTAGCTGTTAGACGATAGCTTTCAGACTTTAGCTGTTAGACGATAGCTGTTAGACGATAGCTGTTAGCCTTTATTTAAAGATAGTTTGAGACTATTTTTGGCGCACATTTTAATGTTTTTTTTGTGAGTTTCTTTCTTCCAAGATTACAGCTGTTGTGTTAAATAAGATAACTTCTGATTCGTGATTAACTGTAAACTAAGCTAACAGGTATAAATACACTTAATGAAACCTCTGCATCTGTGTAATCCACTCACCTCTTCTTTTGTCCTTCTTCTCCTCTCGGTTTTTCGCCATCTTGTGCTCAGGCTCTGTGCACAAGATGGCGTCTATCAACTTCCGGCGGCTGGGTGTGAGGTCTGACCAAGCCCCCATGAAGTGCGCCGGAGTCTGATGAGAATATTCGTGCTGGTCAAACGGCGGTACTACACTTCCTTTAGGTTGCTGGGCCCGGAAAACACTTTTTCCCATTGACTTACATGGGGAAAGAGTGGTCTGTAACTCGTTGGATAATTTTTTTTAAACTAAATACACTACCCAGTATGAACGTTTGTATAGCCCTTATTAAAAACATTCGGTCCTCAAGTTGTAAAAATGTGCTAATAACGTTATTCTGAGAGTTATTTCCCTCGGCATTATGAACGTGCATCTAATCCACGGGACCGCGCCGCCCGGCACGTTCATGTTTCTCTTTACCCATGGATACACAATAACAACGGACTGTCACCATATCGCCTTACTGCCAGCCCACGGAGCTGTAATAATGGATATATTGCACATGTTTGCTGTAATTAATTATTTGTAAATATTATACTACATGGGCTGTATGATGTAATCTTGTACCGTAAATGTTGTATTAAATAAAGTTAATATTACCGACGTAGATTAACGTTCATGTAGCTTCTTATTGCACTTGCAATTGTTTTATTTACTTGTGGGCTACTTAACATGAATAATCACAGTTACTATCCTTTTACTCCATCACATTTCAAAAATAAATAGGCTATTGTTATTTTAACTCCACCACAGTAACTTTATCTAAAAAGTAAAGCTGATGATCAGCTTTACTTTTTAGATAAAGTTTTAACTCACAATTGATCATAACAGGCTTCAACATATACATTTGTATATATTACCAAATGGTTTCATGTACAACCCACACAAGTATCATGCTAAATGAAGCTCTGTTGCTTGGATATCACTAGATCCTGATGTCAGCGTAATATAAAAGTACATAACGATTGATGTGTAATTTAGCATAATTTACTAGCTAGCCGCTAGCTGCTAACTGCCGCCTCGTTAATATAAATCCGGTACCATGCTGTCATGAACGCGCGGTGCTGTTACGTGTACGCAAATTCACGTGCTTAATGTGAACGAGCCTTTTGGGCGGCGTGGTTAAAGTTGCGCATGCTCTATGAGTGCACATACGGGTACTTCTCAGGCATGCCGGGTAATCTGTGACGTTTCGCTCTCTCAAAAGTTGGGCCATTTTGTCATCATGCGCTAATGAGCAACTCTCATAGGAATGAATGAGGCCCCGCCTCCCACGCTGTATCCAGTTCTTATTATACATCCATGGGTCTGACCTTAGTCCAAGAAAATGTCCTTTGTGGTGACACGTTATTGGACATAATTCACCTTGCTTATTGTGTTGCCACACGGACCCTTTAGTGGGGAACACCTGTAGCTTTAGCTGCCATTCCTGCTAGCTCATCAGGCAGAGCAGTGCATGTGTTAACCTCTCTGAAAGTAATGGATAATAAAGATTGGAACTCCATTCTTAATACACCGCCTCCGACTCTCTTTTCACGGCACTACACTGGTGACCCTGACTTTTCCGAGAAAGTTTCCGGAAAATTAACGAACATGGCTGAGCGCGATGTTTTCATAAAGCTGCCGGAATTCTGGGAGCACGCCGCGGAGGCATGGTTCGCACACGTGGAGGCACATTTCGCCTGCCGACAGGTCCGTGACGGGGACCTAAAATACTACCATGTGGTAGCAGCGCTGGGGAGCTCCACGTCGTCCAGGTTGGTGGGATTCATCGCAGCCCCCCCACATCATGGCAAATATGAGGCGATTAAGGCCCTTCTCCTTAAGACATTTAGCTTATCTGCTAAGGAGAGGGCCCGCCAGATACTTGACATTCAAGGCCTAGGAGACAGCAAGCCATCCCAGCTAATGGAGAAAATGTTAAATCTGCTAGGGGGGGAAGATCCCCGGATTTTATTCACGGAGATTTTCCTGCGTCACTTGCCTCCCCGGGTACAGACGGCGCTGGCCAACACGCCTGTCATGGAGCCCCGTGCTTTGGCTGAGGAAGCGGATCGTTTTTTTCCTGGCTACGCAACAGCCCGGGGCAGAGACGTTAGCCGCGACGCTCAGCAGCCCACCGGCAGTCAAGAAAGCGTGGCGGAGGCCGGACACGGCTGTGGCTAGCCGGCGTGGAGACGCCGGAGAGTGCGTTTACCACGCACGTTTCGGGACAAGGGCGAAGAGATGCATCGCTCCGTGCAGCTACAAACCCCCGGGAAA
>NW_022990619.1:0-33109 GCF_902827175.1 Gymnodraco acuticeps | reverse complement strand
AGTAGGAGTGTGCAGTTTGTTAGACAGATCCTAAAGGTACAGTAGGAGTGTGCAGTGTTAGACAGATCCTAAGGTATAGTAGGAGTGTGCAGTTGTTAGACAGATCCTAGAGGTACAGTAGGAGTGTGCAGTTGTTAGACAGATCCTAAAGGTACAGTAGGAGTGTGCAGTTGTTAGACAGATCCTAAAGGTAGTAGGAGTGTGCAGTTGTTAGACAGATCCTAAAGGTACAGTAGGAGTGTGCGTTGTTAGACAGATCCTAGAGGTACAGTAGGAGTGTGCAGTTGTTAGACAGATCCTAAAGGTATAGTAGGAGTGTGCAGTTGTTAGACAGATCCTAAAGGTACAGTAGGAGTGTGCAGTTGTTAGACAGATCCTAGAGGTATAGTAGGAGTGTGCAGTTGTTAGACAGATCCTAAGGTACAGTAGGAGTGTGCAGTTGTTAGACAGATCCTAGAGGTACAGTAGAGTGTGCAGTTGTTAGACAGATCCTAAAGGTATAGTAGGAGTGTGCAGTTGTTAGACAGATCCTAAAGGTACAGTAGGAGTGTGCAGTTGTTAGACAGATCCTAAAGGTACAGTAGGAGTGTGCAGTTGTTAGACAGATCCTAAAGGTACAGTAGGAGTGTGCAGTTGTTAGACAGATCCTAAAGGTACAGTAGGAGTGTGCAGTTGTTAGACAGATCCTAAAGGTACAGTAGGAGTGTGCAGTTGTTAGACAGATCCTAGGTATATAGGAGTGTGTTGTTAGACAGATCCTAAAGGTATAGTAGGAGTGTGCAGTTGTTAGACAGATCCTAAAGGTATAGTAGGAGTGTGCAGTTGTTAGACAGATCCTAAAGGTATAGTAGGAGTGTGCAGTTGTTAGACAGATCCTAAAGGTATAGTAGGAGTGTGCAGTTGTTAGACAGATCCTAAAGGTATAGTAGGAGTGTGCAGTTGTTAGACAGATCCTAAAGGTACAGTAGGAGTGTGCAGTTGTTAGACAGATCCTAAAGGTATAGTAGGAGTGTGCAGTTGTTAGACAGATCCTAAAGGTACAGTAGGAGTGTGCAGTTGTTAGACAGATCCTAAAGGTACAGTAGGAGTGTGCAGTTGTTAGACAGATCCTAAAGGTACAGTAGGAGTGTGCAGTTGTTAGACAGATCCTAAAGGTATAGTAGGAGTGTGCAGTTGTTAGACAGATCCTAAAGGTATAGTAGGAGTGTGCAGTTGTTAGACAGATCCTAAAGGTACAGTAGGAGGGTGCAGTTGTTAGACAGATCCTAAAGGTATAGTAGGAGTGTGCAGTTGTTAGACAGATCCTAAAGGTATAGTAGGAGTGTGCAGTTGTTAGACAGATCCTAAAGGTACAGTAGGAGTGTGCAGTTGTTAGACAGATCCTAAAGGTACAGTAGGAGTGTGCAGTTGTTAGACAGATCCTAAAGGTACAGTAGGAGTGTGCAGTTGTTGACAGATCCTAAAGGTACAGTAGGAGTGTGCAGTTGTTAGACAGATCCTAAAGGTACATAGTAGGAGTGTGCAGTTGTTAGACAGATCCTAAAGGTAGTAGTAGGGTGCAGTTGTTAGACAGATCCTAAGGTACGTAGGAGTGTGCAGTTGTTAGACAGATCCTAGAGGTATAGTAGGAGTGTGCAGTTGTTAGACAGATCCTAGAGGTACAGTAGGAGTGTGCAGTTGTTAGACAGATCCTAAAGGTACAGTAGGAGTGTGCAGTTGTTAGACAGATCCTAAAGTAAGTAGGAGTGTGCAGTTGTTAGACAGATCCTAAAGGTATAGTAGGAGTGTGCAGTTGTTAGACAGATCCTAAAGGTACAGTAGGAGTGTGCAGTTGTTAGACAGATCCTAAAGGTACAGTAGGAGTGTGCAGTTGTTAGACAGATCCTAAAGGTATAGTAGGAGTGTGCAGTTGTTAGACAGATCCTAAAGCACTGGTTCTCCTCAGGTGCACCAGCTGGGCTGCGAGGCGGTGATGCTGCTCTTGGAGCTGAACCCAGATCAGAGTAACTTGATGTTCTGGGCTGTGGACCGCTGCTACACCGGGGCCCGCCGCGTGGCTGCAGGCTGCTTCAGGGCCATCGCGAACGTGTTCCACAACAGGTAACACACACACACACACACACACACACACACACACACAAGACACACACAGACACACACACACACACACACACACACACACACACACAGAGATAAATACACACACACACATACACACACACACACAGATAAATACACACACAGATAAATACACACACACACACATACACACACACACACACACACACACAGAGATAAATACACACACACACATACACACACACACACAGATAAATACACACACAGATAAATACACACACACACACATACACACACACACACACACACACACACACAAAGGACGTTCGATAGGCACTGAGACTAAATAGAGTGAATTGTGCAGCCTCTTGTAAACTTTTTTCACTGTCTTCAATCTAGCTTTGAAGATTCTTTTTAGTGTTGGTTATAACTAGCTTTAATCATTTTTTCTGAAACCATATGTTCCCAGTTTGTGTATGTGACGCTCATTCGAGTCTTCCAGTTTATGGACCAACAGATTTAGTCTCAGTTTTAGTTAAACAGAGCCGGTTGTGACTGACGTGTGTTTCTGTTCCTCCTCTCAGGGATTACCAGTTTGACACGGTGGTGCTTCTGAACCTGATCCTGTTCAAAGCTGCGGATTCTTCCAGAGACATCTACGAGGCGGCCATGCAGCTGCTGCAGGTACATGCATCCTCCTCCATCACACGTAACTCTGATATTAACACTTTCATTCTTTTAAACAACATATTTAGAAGACAGGACACAGCTTACTCAAACTTGCATCAAAAATGTGAAAGGCAAAAAAAAGCCAGGACATCATTTGAAAAAAATAAAATTGAAATATATATATAATAAAAAAAAAGACATTAAATAAAATAAAAACAATTGTGTCGTAGCAACATTATCCTAAAAGGTGTCCATAGTCACAGCAGTTTAAGAAGTACTTTCCCTTTCAACCAGATCCCCCTCATGGGATCATAACGCTTTGATCTGTAATTAATGAATGATGTCGTGGCAGATCCTGGAGCCGAAGCTCTTCAGGTACGCCCACAAACTGGAGATCCAGAGAGGCGACGGCATCCTGACCCCCCCCCTCCCCGCTGCCTCACCTCTACTCCGTCTCCTACTACCAGCTGTCAGAGGAACTCGCCCGGACCTATCCCGAGCTCACGCTGCCCATCTTCTCAGGTCTGAAGCTCCACACCTCCATCATCCTCTCACTAACGCTCTGACTTCCTGTCGCTCTCTAACTCTCTGCCTTCCTGTCCTCCAGAGGTGAGTCAGCGGATCCAGACGGCGCACCCTGGTGGCCGGCAGGTGATGCTGCACTACCTGCTGCCGTGGATGAACAACGTGGAGCTGGTTGATCTGAAGCCCAGCACGAGGCGGGCGGAGGAGGGCGGCAGCGCTGAAGAAGAGGAGGAGGAGCGGGAGACGATGATGGTGAACAGCCGGCGCTGGCTGAGAGGAGAAGGCTGGGGTTCACCTCGAGCGACCACCATGGTGCTCAACAACCTCATGTTCATGACCGCCAAGGTGAGAGGGACGCTGCAGATCTACAGCTCCATCACAACATGTCTTAATACATTTCCTATCAGCACATCTCTGGTGAAGACTTAGCAGAGAACAGATTTCTGAGTGAAAAACTGGATTCTCAGCCAAATTATTTTCTTAGAATTTTTTTTTATGAATTCTGAACAAAATTAAATCTCTGAGAAAAAAGTGAATTATGTGGAAAAAATACAAAATGATGCGAAAAAAAAAAGAAATTACAGAAGATAAACTCTCTTTGAAACTCTGAGAAAAATCCCAAATTCTGAGGAAAGTCAAAACTCTGAGAAATTACATATTCTGGAGAAAAAAGTCAAAAAAGTCTATTCTAAAAAAAAGACATTTCTGAGAAAAAGTCAGATCAGGAAAAAACACAAAATTCAGAAAAAACATAATTCTGACAAAAAAGTCAAAGCTGTGAGAAATAAACATTTTCTGAGAAGAAACTGAATTCTGAAAAAAAGACAACATTCTGAGAAAAAACCCTTTTTGTATTTGGTTAAATCTTTGAATTACCAAAGGACCTCACTTGTTCAAGAAAGTGAAAAAAAAAATCTTAAATTTAATAACAAACCCTGACTGTTTAAAGTTATCCGATTACAAGCGTTTGATTTACCTGGAGTCCAGTTCGTTCATCTCATTGAACTGGTTGGTCACATTTTATAATATCGTTGAGTTGCTATGTGCTCGGTATTATTATTATTATTATAAATGAATCCTGAAACGTTGAATATCCCCTCAGTACGGGGATGAGTTCGCCTGGTCGGAGATCGAGAACGTTTGGACCACGTTAGCCGACAGCTGGCCGAAGAACCTGAAGATCATCCTGCACTTCCTCACCAGCATGTCGGGGGTCAGCAGCGACCCCAGCCTCCTGCTATACGTGAGTCCAAATGCTACATCAATTCATCAATTAAGCTTTATTCAGATAGCCCAATACCACAAACCGTAGTGGCAGATACGGAATGGCATGTTAATCTATAAGCTTTATCACAGAGGAAGGCCCTTCAAGATGTCTCCCATCATGCATTTTGTGTGTGTGTGTGTGTGTGTGTCCTCAGGTGAAGCGTGTGGTGGTGTATCTGGGTCGGGATAAGACCATGCAGCTGCTGGAGGAGCTGATGTTTGAGCTGGAGAGCACGGAGCCTGTTAGCTCAGCCGTCACTCACATGGACAACCCTCCATACTACCGCATCACCTCCAGCTACAAGATCCCCTCCGTCACCTCAGGTAAGCTAAAGGAGGCTAATGTTGGGCTATAAAGGAACTACAGCACAGTCACATGACTTCACGTCACCACCGCTAAGCTAAAGGAGGCTAATGTTGGGCTATAAAGGAACTACAGCACGGTCACAATGACTTCACAGTCACCACCGCTAAGCTAAAGGAGGCTAATGTTGGGCTATAAAGGAACTACAGCACGGTCACATGACTTCACGTCACCACCCGCTAAGCTAAAGGTGGCTAATGTTGGGCTATAAAGGAACTACAAAGCACGGTCACATGACTTCACGTCACCACCGCTAAGCTAAAGGTGGCTAATGTTGGGCTATAAAGGAACTACAGCACGGTCACATGACTTCACGTCACCACCGCTAAGCTAAAGGTGGCTAATGTTGGGCAATAAAGGAACTACAGCACGGTCACATGACTTCAACGTCACCACCGCTAAGCTAAAGGCGGCTAATGTTGGGCTATAAGGAACTACAGCACGGTCACATGACTTCACGTCAACCACCACTAAGCTAAAGGAGGCTAATGTTGGGCTATAAGGAACTACGCACGGTCACATGACTTCACGTCACCACCGCTAAGCTAAAGGAGGCTAATGTTGGGCTATAAAGGAACTACAGCACGGTCACATGACTTCACGTCACCACCACTAAGCTAAAGGCGGCTAATGTTGGGCTATAAAGGAACTACAGCACGGTCACATGACTTCACGTCACCACCGCTAAGCTAAAGGTGGCTAATGTTGGGCTATAAAGGAACTACAGCACGGTCACATGACTTCACGTCACCACCGCTAAGCTAAAGGAGGCTAATGTTGGGCTGTAAAGGAACTACAGCATGGTCACATGACTTCACGTCACCACCGCTAAGCTAAAGGAGGCTAATGTTAGGCTATAAACTTTAAGTCATGTGACTGTGCTGTAGTTCCTATAAAGGAACTACAGCACAGTCACATGACTTCACCTCACCACCGCTAAGCTAAAGGAGGCTAATGTTGGACTATAAAGGAACTACAGCTCGGTCGCACTGATTGGTGGAGGTCAATCTGCCTCCTGATTCTGAACTGTTTTGTTATTGCTTGTCTCTCCTCAGGAACGACCTCCAGCAGCAACACCATGGTGCCCAACACCGAAGGGCATCACGACGTAAAGCTGAAAGACCCCAACATGGAGGAAAGGTATGAGCCGACACGTCAGCAGGAAACTCAGACACGGGGGGAACATGAGTAGTGCTCCATTTTCATTTTATGAAACCCCCGCTGTGTTTGTGTGCAGTTACACCCACCTGGACATCTACAGCGGTCTGAACAGTAATCTGAACCGGCAGCACCACCGCCTGGAGTCTCGATACAGCAGCAGCTCCGGAGGGTCCTACGAGGAGGAGAAGAGTAAGAGGACATCTTGTAGAGCCCACACACACAACAACACAGACTATAACACCCCTTGTTGTTAAATACCAACTATGTGCAATAGGTGCAATATATATGCCGTTAATAACTGTGCAATACATACCTGGCTGCTAAATCCTCTGTTACAGGATGTGCATTTTGTAAATTGTGTTATTTTTGTAATCTTTAATATTTGTTTAAGCATGCTTCTCAGGTAACATTAAGCTGTCTTTGGCTCTTTTCTGTTAAACCTGTAAATAAACTATAACAGGATATCATTGAATCTAACCTCCTCTACGTGCCCCCCCCCCCCCCCCCCCCTTCAGGTGACTCCATGCCGCTGTATGCTAACTGGCGTCTGAAGGTGATGGACCACAACCGGCCCGAGCCTCTTCCCTTCCCCCCCACCGGAGGCTGCTGGTCTCCTCTGGTGGACTACCTGCCGGAGACCAACGCCCCCGGGGTGCCGCTGCACAGGTAACACCCTCCCACCACCCGTCCCTTTATTTCCTGAGCTTACTGTAAGGCAAACATCTGAGAAAAAAGTTGTAATTGGGTAAATCTTTGAGGTAACTAAACACCTCCCTCACTCGGGTCTTACAGATCCAAAAAGCGATAACAAAAAATGATCTTAAATGTAATAAACCCTGACTGTTTAAAGTAATCAGATTACAAACGTTCGTTCTCCAGTTCGTTCTTCTCATTGAACTGATTGGTAATATAAATATAACATATATTACATTTTATAATATCGTTGAGTTGCTTTGTGCTTGGTAATGTTATTATAAATGAATCCTGAAACGCTGAATATCCCCTCAGTACGGGGATGAGTTCGCCTGGTCGGAGATCGAGTCATTTGGACCACGTTAGCCGGCAGCTCGTACTTTATTTCCTGTGCTTACTATAAACGTTGAATATTTGTGTTGCAGGTGTAACATCGCAGTGATCCTCCTCACAGACCTCATCGTGGACCACGGGGTGAAAGTGGAGTGGAACGCCTACCTGCACCTCCTGCTGCACGCCATCTTTATAGGTGAGCTGTGGGCACTATCACACTGTATGACAGGAACCAAGTACCATGTGCCTCGACATCAGTGTCTCAAACGTGTTCATACCAAGGACCACTTGAAGACCACCTAACTCCCCAAATATCCAGAAGCCAAACCCCTGCTCACCACTCCAACAGTTTACAGCCTAATAATGACAGCTTAACTTCTCACATGAAATCAACAATACAACTACACTTTGAGAAACACTGCCTACATCATATCAAAGGAGGCCAGAAGCACCAGGATGTTCTTTGTACATTAGCTATTCCCACCCATGTTGGGATGTAAGGGGTTAAATGAGCACAAAGCATGCAACAGTGCTTAGTAGGCAGTACTTCACTACTTGAATCTAACTACAGATTGTGTCTGAGCAAACCTTACTGACTTAATCGATAACTTTTCTTTTGATAACCAACGTCACCCTGATTAATGTGGTGAAAGTTATAATTGCATTTAATCCGACAGGTTAATTCATCTTTCTCTCTCTTATTGCCCCTCAATTCAAAATAAAAATAACTTCTTTTAATATGTCTCTTTTTCAAGGATTAGTCAGAACTAAAGGTGAAAGGAAACGGTATTAACTGACCTCACTCTCCTCCTCCTCCTCCTCCTCATCCTCCTCCTCCTCCTCCTCCTCCTCCTCCTCCTCCTCCTCCTCCTCCTCCTCCTCCTCCTCCTCAGGGTTTGACCACCAGCACCCCGAGGTGTACGAGCACTGTAAGCGCCTGCTGCTCCACCTGCTGGTGGTTCAGGGAGCTAACAGCAGCGTGCAGTCAGTGGCCATGGTGCTGCTGAGGAACAGGGACTACAATGAGCCCAGAGTCCTCACTGTGAAGCCCCCCGCCCCCGACATCAACCTCACAGGTGAGAGAAGCTGTAGAGATCAACCTCACAGGTGAGAGAGCAACCTCACAGGTGAGAGAGCAACCTCACAGGTGAGAGATCAACCTCACAGGTGAGAGATCAACCTCACAGATGAGAGAGCAACCTCACAGGTGAGAGATCAACCTCACAGGTGAGAGATCAACCTCACAGGTGAGAGAGCAACCTCACAGGTGAGAGATCAACCTCACAGGTGAGAGATCAACCTCACAGGTGAGAGAGCAACCTCACAGGTGAGAGATCAACCTCACAGGTGAGAGATCAACCTCACAGGTGAGAGAGCAACCTCACAGGTGAGAGAGCAACCTCACAGGTGAGAGATCAACCTCACAGGTGAGAGATCAACCTCACAGGTGAGAGAGCAACCTCACAGGTGAGAGATCAACCTCACAGGTGAGAGATCAACCTCACAGGTGAGAGATCAACCCCACAGGTGAGAGATCAACCTCACAGGTGAGAGATCAACCTCACAGGTGAGAGATCAACCTCATAGGTGAGAGTAGCTGTAGAGAGATCAACCTCACAGGTGAGAGATCAACCCCACAGGGTGAGAGAGCAACCTCACAGGTGAGAGAGCAACCTCACAGGTGAGAGATCAACCTCACAGGTGAGAGATCAACCTCACAGGTGAGAGAGCAACCTCACAGGTGAGAGAGCAACCTCATAGGTGAGAGTAGCTGTAGAGAGAGCAACCTCACAGGTGAGAGATCAACCCCACAGGGTGAGAGAGCAACCTCACAGGTGAGAGAGCAACCTCACAGGTGAGAGATCAACCTCACAGGTGAGAGATCAACCTCACAGGTGAGAGAGCAACCTCACAGGTGAGAGATCAACCTCACAGGTGAGAGATCAACCTCACAGATGAGAGAGCAACCTCACAGGTGAGAGATCAACCTCACAGGTGAGAGATCAACCTCACAGGTGAGAGAGCAACCTCACAGGTGAGAGATCAACCTCACAGGTGAGAGATCAACCTCACAGATGAGAGAGCAACCTCACAGGTGAGAGATCAACCTCACAGGTGAGAGATCAACCTCACAGATGAGAGAGCAACCTCACAGGTGAGAGATCAACCTCACAGGTGAGAGATCAACCTCACAGGTGAGAGATCAACCTCACAGGTGAGAGATCAACCTCACAGGTGAGAGATCAACCTCACAGGTGAGAGATCAACCTCATAGGTGAGAGTAGCTGTAGAGAGATCAACCTCACAGGTGAGAGATCAACCTCACAGGTGAGAGAGCAACCTCACAGGTGAGAGAGCAACCTCACAGGTGAGAGAGCAACCTCACAGGTGAGAGATCAACCTCACAGGTGAGAGTTCAACCTCACAGGTGAGAGTAGCTGTAGAGAGATCAACCTCACAGCTGAGAGAGCAACCTCACAGGTGAGAGATCAACCTCACAGGTGAGAGAGCAACCTCACAGGTGAGAGATCAACCTCACAGGTGAGAGAGCAACCCCACAGCTGAGAGAGCAACCTCACAGGTTGAGAGAGCAACCTCACAGGTTGAGAGAGCAACCTCACAGGTGAGAGATCAACCTCACAGGTGAGAGAGCAACCCCACAGCTGAGAGAGCAACCTCACAGGTTGAGAGAGCAACCTCACAGGTTGAGAGATCAACCTCACAGGTGAGAGAGCAACCTCACAGGTGAGAGAGCAACCTCACAGGTGAGAGCGCAACCCCACAGGTGAGAGAGCAACCCCACAGGTGAGAGAGCAACCCCACAGGTGAGAGAGCAACCCCACAGGGTGAGAGAGCAACCTCACAGGTGAGAGAGCAACCTCACAGGTGAGAGAGCAACCTCACAGGTCGGCGTATCTGAAAACGCATGTGTTGTAGTACCAGAGCAGACCACTAGGGGGCAGCAATAATCAACACGCAGGCGGACAGAACTGTGCTTTCATTGAGTTTCAATTGTAACCAAAGTCCCAGAAGCTCCTAAAGACTCAGATGTTATCTATGAAGTGTTTCCCTCACTGAGTGTGTTGTTGTTGTTGTTTCAGGCGTGCAGGAGCTGCTCCCCTCCGCCATGACGGACTCCGGCCTCAGCGCCTCCTCCACCTCCTCCAGCCTCGGGGTGGGGGGGGTGACCCACCTCGCCCCCCCGCTGATCAGTGAGGTCGACGCTTCTGCAGAACAAGACGAGAAAGTCAGAGCTCTCATCGAGTTCATCACGTCCAGGTGAGAGGAACAACAACAACAACAACAACAACACTGACATCAACACAGCCACAAATATTACTATTACTACTATTATTATAACTACTTATGATTAAATAACCTGGCCAACGACGGATCGATTTTAGTTTAGGACAATGGATGAAAATCTAATTAAAGTTTTTGTCTGAGCAAACCTTACTGACTTAATTGATAACTTCTTAATTGATAACTTCTTAATTGATAACTTCTTAATTGATAACGTCTTAATTGATAACTTCTTAATTGATAACTTCTTAATTGATAACTTCTTAATTGATAACTTCTTAATTGATAACTAACATCGCCCTAATTAATATGGTGAAAGTTAAAATTGCAATTAATCCCATAGCTTAATTCATCTCTCTCTCTTGTCTGTTTTTTGGGGGTGAAAAAGTCAGTTAAAGCTGAAGTGTGCATTTTGAATGCTGTAATGCAGTATTTATCAGTTTGCATCAAATCAACACGCGTTCACCAAGCTTCTCTTTCTGTTCATAATCTGCCTTCACGCCTCCAGCTGTGTCTCAAAGGGTATTTTTACATCGCATGGTTTGGTGTTTTGGGTTTGGTGACACCTTGGCATTTCTTATGGAGGTCTAAAGCTGCCATTATATTAAATGTACGACTTAATTAACAAATCAGTACAAATATTTATTTTTTATGCACGGGGCAAATCACGTGTTTTTGTATTTTTAATTATTAAGCAACGTATTTTATTTTTACATTTATTAATGTAATTATTCATTTATTGTGTAATTTTAAATGTATACATTTTTATTGATAGAATGATTTTATTGAACTCAAAGTAACGAATATACTGGCAGCTTTAATCCTCCCTGTGTGTGTGTGTGTGTGTGTGTGTGTGTGTGTGTGTGTGTGTGTGTGTGTGTGTGTGTGTGTGTGTGTGTGTGTGTGTGTGTGTGTGTGTGTGTGTGTGTGTGTGTGTGTGTGTGTGTGTGTGTGTGGTGTGTGTGTGTGTGTGTGTGTGTGTGTGTGTGTGTGTGTGTGTGTGTGTGTGTGTGTGTGTGTGTGTGTGTGTGTGTGTGTGTGTGTGTGTTTTAGGAAGCGTGGCCCGCTGTGGAACCACGAGGACGTTTCTCCAAAGAACCCGAACATAAAGAGCGCCGAGCAGCTGAGTGTGTTTGTGCGGCACGTGGTGACCGTCTTCAAGCACTCGCCCTCAGGTCCGTACTTCCTGTTGATTGTTGTTATCACAAACGGATTCATTAAACCTTCGATTCTGATTGGTCAATTTGGGAAGCCGGCGGTCTGTTATATCTCGATAGCAGAGTGCAGCTTATTAAGGGACTGAGTAGTCATATCAATCCGCAGGAAGAATTCCGGTCAATAAAAAAAATAAAATCTCTGAATTCTGAAAAGGAACAAAAAGGTTTTCTCAGAATCCTCAGAAAATAAAATATGTTCTGAGCAAAAATACAAATTCTGATTTAAATCAGAAATGTTTTTTCCAAAAAATTAAAAAAATTTCTTAAATTGCTGAGAAAAAAAGAAAATTCTGAGATTTTAAGAAAAAAAACTCGAAAAAAATCTGAATTCTGACGTAAAAAAAAAGTTTAATCGCACAATTTTTTTCTTTTAAGAAAAAGTGTTTTCAGAAAAAAGTTGTTACTTTTATTAATAATGTTTAGAAAAGTCAGAATTCTCAATTCTGAGGTTTTCAGATTTTTTAATTTTTTTAATTTCAGAATTCTGACTTTAATCAGAAAAAAATATTCTCATGAAAATATTTCTAATTCGGAGAATTATTAGGAAACAATCTGCATTCTGACTTGACTTTGGAACAATGGTTTCACCTGACGCTAATCTTCTTCTGTCGTTTTTGTATATATTTAATTTTTATGTAATAACTTTTAATTTAGTTTTAATGTTTTTATTTATATATTTTTGGTTTTCATATATTGGGTTATATATTTGGGTTTTAGTTTGATGCACATTTAGTTGTAATTGTTTCATATTTAGTTCCAGTTTATATGTATATTATATATATATTTATAAATATGTGGAGGACAGACGACAGACGGACAGGAAGTAACAAAACAATCATTTTTAAATGAATAAAATCAAGACTCCGGGTTCTTTGAGTTAAAGCCGGGTCTTATTATCCATCACAATCCCCCCGGGTTCAGGTGATGATAGAACTATTAACAAAGCACTTATATACTAATAAAGGACTGGCTTACCTAAAGCCAGTTGAGTAGCACTTGAAATGTTTTGGCTCTATGAAACCTGATGTACTTTATGATTCTGCTTTCTTCAAGGTTGTGTCTTCCTGGTCGAATGTAAGTCGCTTTGGATAAAAGCGTCAGCTAAATGCAATGTAATGTAATATCTCCCCCCCCCCCCCCCCCCTCAGGTTTCCAGCTGGACTCCCTGCTGAGCGAGGTGTCCCTGCAGACCGCTCTCTCCTGCTCCTCCAGACATTACGCAGGACGGTCCTTCCAGATCTTCAGAGCTCTGAAGCAGCCTCTGACTCTGGGCACGCTGTCCGACATCCTGTCCAGACTGGTGGAGACGGTGGGAGACCCTGGAGAGGAGGCGCAGGTCAGGACATAATACCCCTTCTACTTTAATATCCACATACTTTTACTCACTTCTGGAGAGGAGGCGCAGGTCAGGACATAATACCCCTTCTACTTTAATATCCACATACTTTTACTCACTTCTGGAGAGGAGGCGCAGGTCAGGACATAATACCCCTTCTACTTTAATATCCACATACTTTTACTCACTTCTGGAGAGGAGGCGCAGGTCAGGACATAATACCCCTTCTACTTTAATATCCACATACTTTTACTCACTTCTGGAGAGGAGGCGCAGGTCAGGACATAATACCCCTTCTACTTTAATATCCACATACTTTTACTCACTTCTGGAGAGGAGGCGCAGGTCAGGACATAATACCCCTTCTACTTTAATCTCCACATACTTTTACTCACTTCTGGAGAGGAGGCGCAGGTCAGGACATAATACCCCTTCTACTTTAATATCCACATACTTTTACTCACTTCTGGAGAGGAGGCGCCGGTCGGGACATAATACCCCTTCTACTTTAATATCCACATACTTTTACTCACTTCTGGAGAGGAGGCGCAGGTCAGGACATAATACCCCTTCTACTTTAATATCCACATACTTTTACTCACTTCTGGAGAGGAGGCGCAGGTCGGGACATAATACCCCTTCTACTTTAATATCCACATACTTTTACTCACTTCTGGAGAGGAGGCGCAGGTCAGGACATAATACCCCTTCTACTTTAATATCCACATACTTTTACTCACTTCTGGAGAGGAGGCGCAGGTCAGGACATAATACCCCTTCTACTTTAATATCCACATACTTTTACTCACTTCTGGAGAGGAGGCGCAGGTCGGGACATAATCAAACTGACCCCAGGTGTTTTCAAACTGACCCCAGGTGTTTATCAAACTGACCCCAGGTGTTATCAAACTGACCCCAGGTGTTTTCAAACTGACCCCAGGTGTTTTCAAACTGACCCCAGGTGTTATCAAACTGACCCCAGGTGTTATCAAACTGACCCCAGGTGTTATCAAACTGACCCCAGGTGTTATCAAACTGACCCCAGGTGTTATCAAACTGACCCCAGGTGTTTTCAAACTGACCCCAGGTGTTATCAAACTGACCCCAGGTGTTATCAAACTGACCCCAGGTGTTATCAAACTGACCCAGGTGTTATCAAACTGACCCCAGGTGTTATCAAACTGACCCCAGGTGTTATCAAACTGACCCCAGGTGTTATCAAACTGACCCCAGGTGTTATCAAACTGACCCCAGGTGTTATCAAACTGACCCCAGGTGTTATCAAACTGACCCCAGGTGTTATCAAACTGACCCCAGGTGTTATCAAACTGACCCCAGGTGTTATCAAACTGACCCCAGGTGTTTCAAACTGACCCCAGGTGTATCAAACTGACCCCAGGTGTTATCAAACTGACCCCAGGTGTTTTCAAACTGACCCCAGGTGTTATCAAACTGACCCCAGGTGTTATCAAACTGACCCCAGGTGTTATCAAACTGACCCCAGGTGTTATCAAACTGACCCCAGGTGTTATCAAACTGACCCCAGGTGTTTCAAACTGACCCCAGGTGTTATCAACTGACCCCAGGTGTTATCAAACTGACCCCAGGTGTTTTCAAACTGACCCCAGGTGTTATCAAACTGACCCCAGGTGTAATCAAACTGACCCCAGGTGTTATCAAACTGACCCCAGTGTTATCAAACTGACCCCAGGTGTTATCAAACTGACCCCAGGTGTTACAAAACTGACCCCAGGTGTTATCAAACTGACCCCAGGTGTTATCAAACTGACCCCAGGTGTTATCAAACTGACCCCAGGTGTTATCAAACTGACCCCAGGTGTTATCAAACTGACCCCAGGTGTTATCAAACTGACCCCAGGTGTTTTCCTCCTCAGGGCTTCGTCATTGAACTCCTCCTGACTCTGGAGTCGGGCATCGACACGTTGGCCGACACCGTCAAAAACTACGACCTCCTCACCGCCTTAGCTCAGTAAGTCCTGACAACAAACATGGCCTCACTTCAAAATGTCTTTATTCCTGAAGACCTGAAAGGCAAGAGAGGACAAAACTATGCTGTTGATCCATTTCTGACTGTGATTTTCAAACTGTGTTCATGAACTCAGACAGTCAGGGATATCTCTCTGAGTTCATGATTCCAGCTTTGAAAACAGATTTAGAAAAAGTTTGGGCTGTATTTTATAATAAGATAATGTTTGACTTTTTATCCATATTTGAAATCCATATTTTTTAATTTTGTTTTACTTTTTTAAAGATTATTCTTGTTAACCATTTATTTGTATTCTTGAATGATAATGAATCTCCGTCAGGATAACCCTTTTGAGTTTAGTTGTAGTACTCAGCCTGAACACCAGAGGCTGCTGTAACCCAACAGACTGAAAGCATGAAGCAAAGAATAACTAAACGATGTGTTTGGAGTAACTGCAGAAAACAAAACTCACCGAGAAGAAAACAAGAATCATTATTTCTATTTCAATATTACTATTTTTATTTTGTATTGATATATAATTGTTATAATTTTGTAATTTATATATAATATTTTTTCTTTTGATCTGCACTTCAGCCGCTTGTTATTAAAATAAGTTATATATCAAACAAGCACTTTTTAAAAGCTTAACTAGAGATAAAAACTCTTCGGCTCAGGCTTAGACTTTTTTTTTTTATCATACATTTTTTATTGCAACATCATCAATTGACAGGCTTAGAAAATGTATTCTTTGTTGACATTACCCCCAGACCCCTGCATCTGAAACTGCACTAACTTTTATTCACCTATTTTTTCTTTTAATGTTTATTTTATTATCTTTTTAATGATTGTTTTTAAATGCCATTTTCTTAATGTCTTTCATTTGTGTAAAGCACCTTGAATTGCTTTGTGTTGAAAGGTGCTGTATTGATTCCTCTCCTCTCTTCAGGACCTCTGCGGCGCGGGACCACCTGCTGGGTCCCAAGTTTGCGGCCAACAGAAAGAGCACGGGTCAGCTGAACCTGAGCAGCGGGGGTCTCTTCCTGCACAACCGCAGCAACTCTCTCAGAGCGTCGCTGATGGGCGAGAAGAAGGCAGACAGGCGTCGCAGCAACACGTTAGACGTCGCAGATCGCCTCGCTAACAGCCACGGAAACCTCGCTCGCACTCGCAGCTTATCGTGCCTCGGAGGGGGTGGGGGTCCAGGAGGAGACACCCTACCCCCCGTGGACCCCTCCAACCTCATGGCCACCGTGTTCTGGATCGCCGCCTCGCTCCTGGAGTCAGATTATGAGTTTGAGTACCTACTGGCGCTGCGTCTGCTGAACACTCTGCTGGGTCCTCTTCCTCTGGAGCGGGCGGACAGCCGGCAGCGCCTGGAGAACGTTCAGAACAAGCTGAAGTGGTACAGCTTCCCCGGCCTGCTGCAGCTGTTCCTCAAGGGCTTCACCTCCGCCTCCACCCAGGAGCTCACCATCCACCTGCTCAGCAAGCTCATCAGCGTCTCCAGACACACTCTGGTGGACCCGTCGCAGGCGGCAGGTGAGAGGAGCTCTCCGAAGTGGAATATACACCTTTAAATTATGTTTTTCTTGTAGGTTTCACTCTGGTTAGCTTCAGACGTGCTAACTGTGTTCCTGCAGGTTTATCATCAGCTATATTAGCTTCAGACGTGCTAACTGTGTTCCTGCAGGTTTATCATCAGCTATATTAGCTTCAGACGTGCTAACTGTGTTCCTGCAGGTTTATCACCAGCTATATTAGCTTCAGACGTGCTAACTGTGTTCCTGCAGATTTATCATTAGCTATATTAGCTTCAGACGTGCTAACTGTGACTCTCCCTGCAGGTTTCCCTCTGAACATCCTGTGCCTGCTCCCTCACCTGATCCAGCACTTTGACAGCCCGACGGCGTTCTGTAAGGAGACGGCGGATAAGATAGCGAAGGTGTGTGCGGAGGAGAAGTCTCCCACCCTCTCTAACCTGGCCCACATGATGAGCCTCTACAGCACGCACAGCTACTCCAGAGACTGCAGCAACTGGATCAACGTGGTCTGCAGATACCTGCACGATGCCTTCGCTGACATCACCTTGAACCTGGTCACCTACCTGGCTGAGGTACGAGGGACTACCTCTGCATTTTACTGTTATCATCTGGAGAGACATTTCTGCCTGTAGCCAGAGGTGGGAAGTACAAATACTTTGTTACGGTACTTAAGTACATGTTTCTGGTATCAGTACTTTACTCCACGACTTTTTACTTTTCCTTCTCACATGTTGAACTCAAATACCTGTACTTTCTACTTCTCACATGTTGAACACAAATACCTGTACTTTCTACTTCTTACATGTTGAACTCAAATACCTGTACTTTCTACTTCTTACATGTTGAACTCAAATACCTGTACTTTCTACTTCTTACATGTTGAACTCAAATACCTGTACTTTCTACTTCTCACATGTTGAACTCAAATACCTGTACTTTCTACTTCTCACATGTTGAACACAAATACCTGTACTTTCTACTTCTTACATGTTGAACACAAATACCTGTACTTTCTACTTCTCACATGTTGAAACCAAATACCTGTACTTTCTACTTCTTACATGTTGAACTCAAATACCTGTACTTTCTACTTCTTACATGTTGAACTCAAATACCTGTACTTTCTACTTCTTACATGTTGAACCCAAATACCTGTACTTTCTACTTCTTACATGTTGAACTCAAATACCTGTACTTTCTACTTCTTACATGTTGAACCCAAATACCTGTACTTTCTACTTCTTACACTACTACTAATACTTTTGATATCTCTGCCTGTTTTAATATCTAAGCTGATGTTCTCTCTGTTTGTCCCTCAGCTGTTGGAGAAGGGACTTCCCAGCATGCAGCAGTCCTTGTTGCAGATCATCCACAGTCTGCTAAGTCACGTCGACCTATCGGCGGCGCCCGTCAAACAGTTCAACCTGGAGATCATGAAGATCATCGGGAAATACGTCCAGGTGAGAAGCAGAGACATGTATTAGCGCCACGTATGTTCTTCACTATTGTAGGTTAGAAAACAATCTTTAAAGAAATGACCTTGGGTGGTAAGATCATGTTTACACATATCATTAAACTCCTAAATCAGGAAGAAATAAAACAGACATCCTGAGGTAATGGTGGGGTACATTTACTAGAAATAACGTACACTTTTATCATTCAATCTCATATTATTCAAGATAACCAAATATAAAAAGTTCAGAGAAATGTCTAAAATATTCTGAGACCAGTAAGTCTGAGTAAGTTGTACCTTTACCCCGCAAAACTTCCAAAACAAACGTTCAAATTACATGTTGACATCTGAGATTTTGAGTTAAACATTTGCACAGATGTTCCTTCAATTGTCCGTAGTACTCCCTCGTATCTAATATACAAAGTAAAGTCATTTTCCTACAAGTCCATATGAATACATGGGGTTTACTAGATAAATATAGCATGAGGGCGCTGACGTCAACATTATGGCCCCGCCCACTTTCAGGTGGAAATACCGCATTAAAGAAAATAATATTGTCTTAAAGCTGCGGAGTCGTATATCGCTCCTCAAACTACAAATACATCCAGAGGTTTCTTTACTTCCTCTACGGAAAGAAGAGACTCAGAAATCTCAGTGTCAGACCCACCGGACATCCATCCCATAATTATTCTCAGTGAAAACAAAGCTGTCTGACGCTCTGTTTGATACTCATAGTAAAACATATAAGAAATATCAAAAAATAAATCTAAAATGTTTAATCTGAACATCATTTAAAAATAAACATTTAATTTTAAATCCCCCAAAAAATAAATAAAAGGAAAAAAATGTAATCTAAAGAAATGTAATCACATTTTTTTTAAAACTTTTTTGATACTCAGATTTATGGAGTAAAAATTATCCAATTATTAAAAAAATATATATATAAATCTAAAATGTTTAATGTTTAATAAAATCGAAAGAAAATGTAAATCCCCCCAAAAAAATAAATAATCGAAAGAAATTTAAAATCTAAATAAATTAAAAAACAAAAGCTGTCTCTGCCGGCTTCTTAGTAATTATACAGTTTTTTAGGAACAGAAATATATTAAAAAGAAATCTAAAGAAATCCATATCTCAAAAAGTGTAAGTCTAAAAAAAATCTAAATCTAACAGAAAGAATTACGATTTTTATACAGTTTCTGAGGAACAGAAATCTTGCTTTCTGGAATCACTTTAATATTTTACTGGGACAATCTGCATTTTGGTTTGAGGGCGCACCGTTACCCTGAGTCTGTCTCACTACTCATCACATTATTATCGGCCAGTAGCAGCTCCATGATCTCCTCTATCTCCCCCCTGTGGGGCGGGTCACTGCGTGCAGCTCCATGATCTCCCCTATCTCCCCCCTGTGGGGCGGGTCACTGCGTGCAGCTCCATGATCTCCTCTATCTCCCCCCTGTGGGGCGGGTCACTGCGTGCAGCTCCATGATCTCCCCTTATCTCCCCCTGTGGGGCGGGTCACTGCGTGCAGCTCCATGATCTCCTCTATCTCCCCCCTGTGGGGCGGGTCACTGCGTGCAGCTCCATGATCTCCTCTATCTCCCCCTGTGGGGCGGGTCACTGCGTGCATCCTTTAACCCCCCCTCACTTTAAACTAGGCTGAGCATGCGGGACATGTTAGGAGAGCACAGAGAGATTCTGAGGGGAGTATCTGCATTAATCCTTAAAAACACACTTTTTAAATTTACTTTTTTATTTATTGACTGACGTACCCTGTCTCCTCTGACTTACCCCCGTCTCCTCTGACGTACCCCGTCTCCTCTGACGTACCCCCGTCTCCTCTGACGTACCCCCCGTCTCCTCTGACGTACCCCGTCTCCTCTGACGTACCCCCGTCTCCTCTGACGTACCCCCGTCTCCTCTGACGTACCCCCGTCTCCTCTGACGTACCCCGTCTCCTCTGACGTACCCCGTCTCCTCTGACGTACCCCGTCTCCTCTGACGTACCCCGTCTCCTCTGACGTACCCCCGTCTCCTCTGACGTACCCCGTCTCCTCTGACGTACCCCCGTCTCCTCTGACGTACCCGCCCACCCCGTCTCCTCTGACATACCCCCGTCTCCTCTGACATACCCCCGTCTCCTCTGACGTACCCCGTCTCCTCTGACGTACCCCCGTCTCCTCTGACGTACCCCGTCTCCTCTGACGTACCCCCGTCTCCCCCCCCCGTCTCCTCTGACGTACCCCCGTCTCCTCTGACGTACCCCCGTCTCCTCTGACGTACCCCCGTCTCCTCTGACGTACCCCGTCTCCTCTGACGTACCCTGTCTCCTCTAACGTACGCTCATAGCAAAACAAATATTTTCCCCGTAAAATGTTAAAGTGATGCCAGAAAACAATATTTCTGTTCGTCACATATTTGGGATTTCAATTTTTTTTCTCCTCACTGTTAACCTCTGACCCCTCACTGTGTCTACTCACTGTGTCCCCTCTGACCCCTCACTGTGTCCCCGCTGACCCCTCACTGTGTCTCCTCACTGTGTCTCCTCTGACCCCTCACTGTGTCTCCTCACTGTTGACCTCTGACCCCTCACTGTTGACCTCTGACCCCTCACTGTGTCCCCTCTGACCTCTCACTGTGTCCCCTCTGACCCCTCACTGTGTCTCCTCTGACCCCTCTCTGTTAACCTCTGACCTCTCTCTCTCTCCCCTCAGAGTCCCCACTGGAAGGAGGCTCAGAACATCCTGAAGCTGGTGGTCTCTCGCTCGGCCAGCCTTGTGGTTCCTGACGATGTTCAGCGCTCCTACAGCTCAGAGTCCTGCGGCTCTCCAGAGATCGCCTTCACTCGCATCTTCAACAACGCCTCCAAAGAGCTGCCGGGGAAAACGCTCGACTTCCACTTCGACATCTCCGAGGTGCTGCAGCGTTTCCTGTTGCTTCTGTTCTTTATTAGGATCCCGTCGCAGCAACTTCAAATCAGCTGCCGTCTAGACCAGCGGTTCCCAACCTTTTTCAACTCGGGCCCACTTAAGAATCTAAAAAGGTTTTCGCACCGCACATTCAACCATAAACAATATGGAGGCTTAATAAAGTTCTGATTGGTCGATTCAGAACATGTGACACGTTGTTGATCCAGTAGAACAGACCGTTGCTAAGGACTGTAATGACCGTTGCTAAGGACTGTAATGACCGTTAGTAAGGACTGTAATGACCGTTAGTAAGGACTGTAATGACCATTGCTAAGGACTGTAATGACCGTTGCTAAGGACTGTAATGACCGTTGCTAAGGACTGTAATGACCATTGTTAAGGACTGTAATGACCATTGTTAAGGACTGTAATGACCATTGCTAAGGACTGTAATGACCGTTGCTAAGGACTGTAATGACCATTGCTAAGGACTGTAATGGCCGTTGCTAAGGACTGTAATGACCATTGCTAAGGACTGTAATGACCGTTGCTAAGGACTGTAATGACCGTTAGTAAGGACTGTAATGACCGTTGCTAAGGACTGTAATGACCGTTGCTAAGGAGGATCAAGAAAGAGAAAGGAAAAGATATTAATAATGAAATGTTTCCACACAAATCATAATGTTTTGTAAATTATTTGGCGGCCCACTTGCAATGCGTTCACAGGTTGGGAACCGCTGGTATAGAGAACATGATGAGTTGCAATGAAACACAATATCGATATAAAGTCTTTTTACATCTTTTATTGTATTGCTTCAAAGCGTGACGACTCCTTCTGAGTGCTCTGAGTGTGACCTCCCTTCTGTCTGTCACCTCCCTTCCTTCTGTCTGTCACCTCCCTTCCTTCTGTCTGTCACCTCCCTTCCTTCTGTCTGTCACCTCCCTCCCTTCTGTCTGTCACCTCCCTTCTGTCTGTCACCTCCCTCCCTTCTGTCTGTCACCTCCCTCCCTTCTGTCTGTCACCTCCCTTCTGTCTGTCACCTCCCTCCCTTCTGTCTGTCACCTCCCTTCTGTCTGTCACCTCCCTCCCTTCTGTCTGTCACCTCCCTCCCTTCAGTCTGTCACCTCCCTCCCTTCTGTCTGTCACCTCCCTTCTGTCTGTCACCCTCCCTCCCTTCTGTCTGTCACCTCCCTTCTGTCTGTCACCTCCCTCCCTTCTGTCTGTCACCTCCCTTCTGTCTGTCACCCTCCCTTCTATTGCATGTCTAACTGATTATCTCCCTCGTGTTTAGACACCGATCATCGGGCATAAGTACGGAGACCAGCGCTCTGCGGCCGGGAGGAACGGGAAGCCTCAGGTGATCGCTGTGACCAGAAGCACCTCGTCCACCTCCTCGGGGTCCAACTCCAACGGGCTGGTGCCGGTCAGCTGGAAGAGGCCCCAGCTGTCCCAGGTACACACACACACACACACACACACACACACACACACACACACACACACACACAGGGTGACAGATATTAGGGCATCATTGTAAATACTTAAAGCCATCTTTCAAAATTCTTAAAATGCAAACACGTGGGAAAAGGGATTTGATGATTTCTTCTTTTTGTTTTGCAATTTAATAATGATCTATTAAATAAGAAAATGTCGCTGACACTGTGTAGCATGTTCCTGCTGTGTGAAGCTGTGTTTAAAGACAGTCTCATGGTGTTTGTGTTGCAGAGGAGGACCAGAGAGCGGCTGATGAACGTCTTGTCTCTGTGTGGACCCGAGTCCGGCATCCCCAAAAACCCCTCCGTAAGACCCTCCTCTTCTTCCTCCTTCTCTAAACACAGTCTCTCTGAAATCACTGCAGGTGTTTATATCTGTTAGAGAACTCTCACTGTTCCCCGGCTTGAGCTTCAACCTCAGGATCCATGTATCCGTGATCCTCTCCAGAATGGAAGCAGTCATCACATACAGAGCATCAACTAGTTCCTGAACAGTGTCCTTCACATGCTGATATCCAAGAGAGGGAGTTACACAGTCACAAGATGGAGGGATAGAAAGCAGTATTCAATGTTCAAATCAATAGGCACGCAATGAATCTAAATAATAATGATCACGCATCAAACACACATTCAGACTAAAGGAACCAGGTGTTTGGAAAATGAGAGAAGTAGAAAGTACAAGTATTTGAGTTCAACATGTAAGAAGTAGAAAGTACAGGTATTTGAGTTCAACATGTAAGAAGTAGAAAGTACAGGTATTTGAGTTCAACATGTGAGAAGTAGAAAGTACAGGTATTTGTGTTCAACATGTAAGAAGTAGAAAGTACAGGTATTTGTGTTCAACATGTGAGAAGTAGAAAGTACAGGTATTTGTGTTCAACATGTGAGAAGTAGAAAGTACAGGTATTTGAGTTCAACATGTAAGAAGTAGAAAGTACAGGTATTTGAGTTCAACATGTGAGAAGTAGAAAGTACAGGTATTTGGGTTCAACATGTGAGAAGTAGAAAGTACAGGTATTTGAGTTCAACATGTGAGAAGTAGAAAGTACAGGTATTTGAGTTCAACATGTAAGAAGTAGAAAGTACAGGTATTTGGGTTCAACATGTGAGAAGTAGAAAGTACAGGTATTTGAGTTCAACATGTGAGAAGTAGAAAGTACAGGTATTTGAGTTCAACATGTGAGAAGTAGAAAGTACAGGTATTTGAGTTCAACATGTAAGAAGTAGAAAGTACAGGTATTTGGGTTCAACATGTGAGAAGTAGAAAGTACAGGTATTTGAGTTCAACATGTGAGAAGTAGAAAGTACAGGTATTTGAGTTCAACATGTAAGAAGTAGAAAAGTACAGGTATTTGAGTTCAACATGTGAGAAGTAGAAAGTAACAGGTATTTGAGTTCAACATGTGAGAAGTAGAAAGTACAGGTATTTGAGTTCAACATGTAAGAAGTAGAAAGTACAGGTATTTGAGTTTCAACATGTGAGAAGTAGAAAGTACAGGTATTTGAGTTCAACATGTGAGAAGTAGAAAGTACAGGTATTTGGGTTCAACATGTAAGAAGTAGAAAGTACAGGTATTTGAGTTCAACATGTAAGAAGTAGAAAGTACAGGTATTTGTGTTCAACATGTAAGAAGTAGAAAGTACAGGTATTTGTGTTCAACATGTAAGAAGTAGAAAGTACAGGTATTTGGGTTCAACATGTAAGAAGTAGAAAGTACAGGTATTTGGGGTTCAACATGTGAGAAGTAGAAAGTACAGGTATTTGTGTTCAACATGTAAGAAGTAGAAAGTACAGGTATTTGAGTTCAACATGTAAGAAGTAGAAAGTACAGGTATTTGTGTTCAACATGTAAGAAGTAGAAAGTACAGGTATTTGTGTTCAACATGTAAGAAGTAGAAAGTACAGGTATTTTGTGTTCAACATGTAAGAAGTAGAAAGTACAGGTATTTGTGTTCAACATGTGAGAAGTAGAAAGTACAGGTATTTGAGTTCAACATGTAAGAAGTAGAAAGTACAGGTATTTGTGTTCAACATGTAAGAAGTAGAAAGTACAGGTATTTGGGTTCAACATGTAAGAAGTAGAAAGTACAGGTATTTGTGTTCAACATGTAAGAAGTAGAAAGTACAGGTATTTGAGTTCACATGTGAGAAGTAGAAAGTACAGGTATTTGGGTTCAACATGTAAGAAGTAGAAAGTACAGGTATTTGTGTTCAACATGTAAGAAGTAGAAAGTACAGGTATTTGGGTTCAACATGTAAGAAGTAGAAAGTACAGTTATTTGGGTTCAACATGTAAGAAGTAGAAAGTACAGGTATTTGTGTTCAACATGTGAGAAGTAGAAAGTACAGGTATTTGAGTTCAACATGTAAGAAGTAGAAAGTACAGGTATTTGGGTTCAACATGTAAGAAGTAGAAAGTACAGGTATTTGAGTTCAACATGTGAGAAGTAGAAAGTACAGGTATTTGTGTTCAACATGTAAGAAGTAGAAAGTACAGGTATTTGGGTTCAACATGTAAGAAGTAGAAAGTACAGGTATTTGTGTTCAACATGTAAGAAGTAGAAAGTACAGGTATTTGTGTTCAACATGTAAGAAGTAGAAAGTACAGGTATTTGAGTTCAACATGTAAGAAGTAGAAAGTACAGCTATTTGGGTTCAACATGTAAGAAGTAGAAAGTACAGGTATTTGAGTTCAACATGTGAGAAGTAGAAAGTACAGGTATTTGTGTTCAACATGTAAGAAGTAGAAAGTACAGGTATTTGTGTTCAACATGTGAGAAGTAGAAAGTACAGGTATTTGAGTTCAACATGTAAGAAGTAGAAAGTACAGGTATTTGAGTTCAACATGAGAGAAGTAGAAAGTACAGGTATTTGTGTTCAACATGTAAGAAGTAGAAAGTACAGGTATTTGTGTCAACATGTAAGAAGTAGAAAGTACAGGTATTTGTGTTCAACATGTAAGAAGTAGAAAGTACAGGTATTTGTGTTCAACATGTAAGAAGTAGAAAGTACAGGTATTTGGGTTCAACATGTAAGAAGTAGAAAAGTACAGGTATTTGGGTTCAACATGTGAGAAGTAGAAAGTACAGGTATTTGTGTTCAACATGTAGAAGTAGAAAGTACAGGTATTTGAGTTCAACATGTAAGAAGTAGAAAGTACAGGTATTTGTGTTCAACATGTAAGAAGTAGAAAGTACAGGTATTTGTGTTCAACATGTAAGAAGTAGAAAGTACAGGTATTTGTGTTCAACATGTAAGAAGTAGAAAGTACAGGTATTTGAGTTCAACATGTGAGAAGTAGAAAGTACAGGTATTTGAGTTCAACATGTAAGAAGTAGAAAGTACAGGTATTTGTGTTCAACATGTAAGAAGTAGAAAGTACAGGTATTTGGGTTCAACATGTAAGAAGTAGAAAGTACAGGTATTTGTGTTCAACATGTAAGAAGTAGAAAGTACAGGTATTTGAGTTCAACATGTGAGAAGTAGAAAGTACAGGTATTTGGGTTCAACATGTAAGAAGTAGAAAGTACAGGTATTTGTGTTCAACATGTAAGAAGTAGAAAGTACAGGTATTTGGGTTCAACATGTAAGAAGTAGAAAGTACAGTTATTTGGGTTCAACATGTAAGAAGTAGAAAGTACAGGTATTGTGTTCAACATGTAAGAAGTAGAAAGTACAGGTATTTGGGTTCAACATGTAAGAAGTAGAAAGTACAGGTATTTGTGTTCAACATGTAAGAAGTAGAAAGTACAGGTAT
The DNA here is from genome assembly GCF_902827175.1 of Gymnodraco acuticeps. Taxonomy (NCBI): domain Eukaryota; kingdom Metazoa; phylum Chordata; class Actinopteri; order Perciformes; family Bathydraconidae; genus Gymnodraco; species Gymnodraco acuticeps. The sequence goes on along the minus strand of NW_022990619.1, from coordinate 7,021 downwards.
TTGTGTTCAACATGTAAGAAGTAGAAAGTACAGCTATTTGGGTTCAAACATGTAGAAGTAGAAAGTACAGGTATTTGAGTTCAACATGTGAGAAGTAGAAAGTACAGGTATTTGAGTTCAACATGTGAGAAGTAGAAAGTACAGGTATTTGTGTTCAACATGTAAGAAGTAGAAAGTACAGGTATTTGTGTTCAACATGTGAGAAGTAGAAAGTACAGGTATTTGAGTTCAACATGTAAGAAGTAGAAAGTACAGGTATTTGAGTTCAACATGAGAGAAGTAGAAAGTACAGGTATTTGGGTTCAACATGTAAGAAGTAGAAAGTACAGGTATTTGAGTTCAACATGTAAGAAGTAGAAAGTACAGGTATTTGAGTTCAACATGAGAGAAGTAGAAAAGTACAGGTATTTGGGTTTCAACATGTAGGAAGTAGAAAGTACAGGTATTTGAGTTCAACATGTAAGAAGTAGAAAGTACAGGTATTTGTGTTCAACATGTAAGAAGTAGAAAGTACAGGTATTTGGGTCAACATGTTAGGAAGTAAGAAAGTACAGGTATTTGAGTTCAACATGTAAGAAGTAGAAAGTACAGGTATTTGTGTTCAACATGTAGAAGTAGAAAGTACAGGTATTTGAGTTCAACATGTAAGAAGTAGAAAGTACAGGTATTTGAGTTCAACATGTAAGAAGTAGAAAGTACAGGTATTTGTGTTCAACATGTGAGAAGTAGAAAGTACAGGTATTTGAGTTCAACATGTAAGAAGTAGAAAGTACAGGTATTTGGGTTCAACATGTAAGAAGTAGAAAGTACAGGTATTTGAGTTCAACATGTAAGAAGTAGAAAGTACAGGTATTTGTGTTCAACATGTAAGAAGTAGAAAGTACAGGTATTTGAGTTCAACATGTAAGAAGTAGAAAGTACAGGTATTTGGGTTCAACATGTAAGAAGTAGAAAGTACAGGTATTTGAGTTCAACATGTAAGAAGTAGAAAGTACAGGTATTTGGTTCAACATGTAAGAAGTAGAAAGTACAGGTATTTGGGTTCAACATGTAAGAAGTAGAAAGTACAGGTATTTGAGTTCACATGTAAGAAGTAGAAAGTACAGGTATTTGTGTTCAACATGTAAGAAGTAGAAAGTACAGGTATTTGAGTTCAACATGTAGAAGTAGAAAGTACAGGTATTTGAGTTCAACATGTAAGAAGTAGAAAGTACAGGTATTTGTGTTCAACATGTAAGAAGTAGAAAGTACAGGTATTTGGGTTCAACATGTAAGAAGTAGAAAGTACAGGTATTTGTGTTCAACATGTAAGAAGTAGAAAGTACAGGTATTTGAGTTCAACATGTGAGAAGTAGAAAGTACAGGTATTTGGGGTTCAACATGTAAGAAGTAGAAAGTACAGGTATTTGTGTTCAACATGTAAGAAGTAGAAAGTACAGGTATTTGGGTTCAACATGTAAGAAGTAGAAAGTACAGGTATTTGTGTTCAACATGTAAGAAGTAGAAAGTACAGGTATTTGGGTTCAACATGTAAGAAGTAGAAAGTACAGGTATTTGGGTTCAACATGTAAGAAGTAGAAAGTACAGGTATTTGGGTTCAACATGTGAGAAGTAGAAAGTACAGGTATTTGTGTTCAACATGTAAGAAGTAGAAAGTACAGGTATTTGAGTTCAACATGTAAGAAGTAGAAAGTACAGGTATTTGAGTTCAACATGTGAGAAGTAGAAAGTACAGGTATTTGTGTTGAACATGTAAGAAGTAGAAAGTACAGGTATTTGAGTTCAACATGTGAGAAGTAGAAAGTACAGGTATTTGTGTTCAACATGTAAGAAGTAGAAAGTACAGGTATTTGTGTTCACATGTAAGAAGTAGAAAGTACAGGTATTTGTGTTCAACATGTAAGAAGTAGAAAGTACAGGTATTTGTGTTCAACATGTAAGAAGTAGAAAGTACAGGTATTTGGGTTCAACATGTAAGAAGTAGAAAGTACAGGTATTTGAGTTCAACATGTGAGAAGTAGAAAGTACAGGTATTTGTGTTCAACATGTAAGAAGTAGAAAGTACAGGTATTTGTGTTCAACATGTAAGAAGTAGAAAGTACAGGTATTTGAGTTCAACATGTGAGAAGTAGAAAGTACAGGTATTTGTGTTCAACATGTAAGAAGTAGAAAGTACAGGTATTTGTGTTCAACATGTAAGAAGTAGAAAGTACAGGTATTTGGGTTCAACATGTAAGAAGTAGAAAGTACAGGTATTTGAGTTCAACATGTAAGAAGTAGAAAGTACAGGTATTTGAGTTCAACATGTGAGAAGTAGAAAGTACAGGTATTTGTGTTCAACATGTGAGAAGTAGAAAGTACAGGTATTTGTGTTCAACATGTGAGAAGTAGAAAGTACAGGTATTTGTGTTCAACATGAGAGAAGTAGAAAGTACAGGTATTTGAGTTCAACATGTAAGAAGTAGAAAGTACAGGTATTTGAGTTCAACATGTAAGAAGTAGAAAGTACAGGTATTTGAGTTCAACATGTGAGAAGTAGAAAGTACAGGTATTTGTGTTCAACATGTAAGAAGTAGAAAGTACAGGTATTTGGGTTCAACATGTAAGAAGTAGAAAGTACAGGTATTTGGGTTCAACATGTAGGAAGTAGAAAGTACAGGTATTTGAGTTCAACATGTAAGAAGTAGAAAGTACAGGTATTTGGGTTCAACATGTAGGAAGTAGAAAGTACAGGTATTTGAGTTCAACATGTAAGAAGTAGAAAGTACAGGTATTTGGGTTCAACATGTAGGAAGTAGAAAGTACAGGTATTTGAGTTCAACATGTAAGAAGTAGAAAGTACAGGTATTTGTGTTCAACATGTAAGAAGTAGAAAGTACAGGTATTTGAGTTCAACATGTAAGAAGTAGAAAGTACAGGTATTTGAGTTCAACATGAGAGAAGTAGAAAGTACAGGTATTTGGGTTCAACATGTAGGAAGTAGAAAGTACAGGTATTTGAGTTCAACATGTAAGAAGTAGAAAGTACAGGTATTTGTGTTCAACATGTAAGAAGTAGAAAGTACAGGTATTTGAGTTCAACATGTAAGAAGTAGAAAGTACAGGTATTTGAGTTCAACATGTAAGAAGTAGAAAGTACAGGTATTTGTGTTCAACATGTGAGAAGTAGAAAGTACAGGTATTTGAGTTCAACATGTAAGAAGTAGAAAGTACAGGTATTTGGGTTCAACATGTAAGAAGTAGAAAGTACAGGTATTTGAGTTCAACATGTAAGAGTAGAAAGTACAGGTATTTGTGTTCAACATGTAAGAAGTAGAAAGTACAGGTATTTGGGTTCAACATGTAAGAAGTAGAAAGTACAGGTATTTGAGTTCAACATGTAAGAAGTAGAAAGTACAGGTATTTGGGTTCAACATGTAAGAAGTAGAAAGTACAGGTATTTGGGTTCAACATGTAAGAAGTAGAAGTACAGGTATTTGGGTTCAACATGTAAGAAGTAGAAAGTACAGTATTTTGTGTTCAACATGTAAGAAGTAGAAAGTACAGGTATTTGAGTTCAACATGTGAGAAGTAGAAAGTACAGGTATTGAGTTCAACATGTGAGAAGTAGAAAGTACAGGTATTTGAGTTCAACATGTGAGAAGTAGAAAGTACAGGTATTTGTGTTCAACATGTAAGAAGTAGAAAGTACAGGTATTTGGGTTCAACATGTAAGAAGTAGAAAAGTACAGGTATTTGTGTTCAACATGGAAGAAGTAGAAAGTACAGGTATGTGGGTTCAACATGTAGAAAGTAGAAAGTACAGGTATTTGGGTTCAACATGTAAGAAGTAGAAAGTACAGGTATTTGAGTTCAACATGTAAGAAGTAGAAAGTACAGGTATTTGAGTTCAACATGTAAGAAGTAGAAAGTCGTCAGAAAAATAAGTAGTGGAGTAAAGTACTGATACCAGAAACATGTACTTAAGTACAGTAACAAAGTATTTGTACTCCACTACTTCCCACCTCTGAATGCAGTTGGGCTTTGTTATCATGTGTACTCTGATATTGAAGGAGTGTTTTCCCAACTATCTCCCCGATGTGCAGGTGGTGTTCTCCTCCAGCGAGGACCTGGACTCGGCGGAGCAGCAGACCAGCCTGATCCCCACGGTGGAGGAGGTGGTGCGGGAGGAGGACCTGATGGGGGAGGACGGCAGCGAGCAGCAGTTCGGGGTCTTCAAGGACTTCGACTTCCTGGATGTGGAGCTGGAGGACGCCGAGGTGAGAGAGGAAGCTGAACGCTGGGTTTACTCCAGAAGTTCGGGGTGTAAATATTTAAACATTAAGGAAATCTATGGACTAACATCTCCTCTGGGTGCGACAATATCCCAGAGACACGTTTAGCATTCGTGCGTTAATGTTTCAGAACTGTGGTTTCGTGGAACCCTATTGTTCAAGCACTGCCACAACTTTGATGTAATTGTTTATATATTGTATTTCAAGGCAGGGGGATAACTTCACTTCTTCCTTAATGGCGTCGATTTAGTTTGTATCGTTGTGAGTCAGGATTGCTGCACAGATGTTTTGATCAACAAGTGAAGTACTCTATCGTTCAGCTCCAGATACCAGCGACTAAATGTGTGTTAATGATAAACTGAGGCATAACATTTGTTAAATTGCACTTATCTTTCTTAAGAAACGTCAAGTTGTTCACAATGTTTTGTAAAAAGAAAGATAATTATGTGTGAACACTTTCAGAAAGTACTATTTTGCTCTGAAACAAAGGGGAGAATTTGGAGTTGTCGTTATTTATAGATTATTATGCTCTGATGGTATTGATCCAACGCACTGAACTAAAATGAGTTTGAATATCGGCGTATGAGCAACAGACCCCTGAAAGCTTATATATTCAGCCAAGAACAAGGCGTGTTTTTGTGAGTCAAGTAATCGCATAGGAAAGAAAGCAACTCGTTTGCAACCCGATCTCTGCTCCTCTCTCTGAAGCACTTTGACTGTTCTTCACTAACCGAGTGTTCTGTATCGCTGTGTGTTCAGCTTCTCTAACGTCTGTGTGTAACTGTCTTCAGTCCACTAACCCGTCTTCCTGTATTCCTTCTCTTGTTCTCTTGTTCTGCCTCAAGGAGCTGCAGGTAAGTCTGAGGGCTACAAACTCTCTGCAGACCCCCCCCAAATGCTGTCTGTGTGTTTTCACCTCATAGTCCTGTAGTGACCCCTGGTTTAAATGCTGTTGGAGATGCACCAACAACCAATTTAAACTTATCTTGAGACATTTTATTTACAGCTTTGACAAACATTTAGTAACTTTTCTTTCATGCAAAATGTAAATGAAATGAGTCTATAATAAACAATTTGATCAAATGTTACTTTAACCAAATGTTTCCTCACCTCTCGCTGAAGACTCTACGCACGGTTCTGTGTGCGATGTTAAACCATCGTGCAGGACGTGTGAATGGTGCGGTGCATCTCGAACTCCTGTGGTTGTGAATCCTTTTCTTTTGTAGTTTTAAAACCTTTACCATCCCAACATGTGTTCTGTCTCTCAATCTGCATCCGTGTGTCTATACGGTGTGGCCAAATGCCTCCTGATGACTGGCTGCTGATCCTAAATCCTGTTTCAGCTCCGTAGCGGTCCTTTGAACCTAACAAACTAAATGTGTTATATTCCACATAACTAGTGTCACAGATACAAGACAGCAGGACAAATGTCAGTGCTCCCAGTTCACGACATGTTTACTAAAAGGTGTATCTGAGAGGAGACGCAGCAGATGTTTCATGTTCAAGGGTTCAAGGCTTTCATCATCATGTGTTCGAAGCTGCAGTGTAGATATATCAATGACAACCTGAGGGCACAGGCTCCTCCATCAGAGCAATGTAAGGGAAGCTTCTGCAGCAATGGAGAGTCAGGACTCAGAGAGACACGAGGAGAGTTGGAGCTTTGATGTCAAACAATGATAGTTTATTACAAGTCAACGGCCGGAGAATTCACATCACAAGTCACAGCAGCAAAAGGTTCTGACTGCACGGGTGGGTTGCCATGTCAATTCTGCCCAGCCTATCTCTGGATAGACCTTTTAACTAGTTTACAGAGAGTTAATGAGCATATTGGGGGAGGCGTAAACATCTGTGGAGCTACAGGAGATATCCCCCACCTAGAAATACTCAATCACTTATCAGTGGTGTTTAGAAGCCAGCGTTCTCACAGTCGTAAACCCCCCCATCAGGCCATAACACTGACACTGAAGTGCTGGAGCACATTCCTTAAAGGAGATAACAGAATATTGGTTGGTTATTAACGTCAACAGGCAATACGGTTAAATATCTAGGAGTAAAAACAACATTATTCCCTCACAAGCAACACATTACAAAAAGGACAAAATACAACTAAAATAGTGCAAAATGAAACGGAGTAGGACAGTATGGACATGTTGCATTACTAGTCAAAAGAAGCCCCCGTCCAACAAGAAGACACCACTGTAAAAGCGGAGTGCTCCCAGTTTACAACATGTTCACTAGATTCAAGGCTTTGTTGTCATGCGTCCAGCAGCTACAGTTTAGATACGTCAAGGAAAGTCTGAGGCTCCTCCAACAGAGCAACACAATAACAAGTAAACACAAACAATCGGCGTTGAGTCACAGCAGTGGATTAAATGTCGTGTTCTCGTTGTGTTCACCGTCTGCTGCTCTGTGTTCTCTGAACGGTGTCTCACTGCTGCTGTCTTCCTGCAGGGGGAGTGCATGGACAACTTCAACTGGGGGGTGCGGCGCCGCTCCCTGGAGAGCATGGACAAAGGGGGGGGGGACACGCCGTCGCTGCAGGAGTGCCAGTTCGCCGGCAGCACGCCCAGCCTCAACCTCACCAACCACGAGGACACGGACGAGTCTTCAGAGGAGGAGGTACTGAGCCATAGACACGTCCTCGTAAGTCCTCCTGTAGCAGGGAACCACCCACCCCCCACCCACCTGCTGCTCAGACGCTGGCATGGGGAGATAGGGTGAGAGTGAGGGAGAGAGTTTGAGCGTGTG